>NC_079212.1:65462665-65669143 GCF_029633865.1 Lampris incognitus | reverse complement strand
AGTCCACATCATCTCTCACACTCATCACTGAGTCCACATCATCTCTCACACTCATCGCTGAGTCCACATCATCTCTCACACTCATCACCGAGTCCACATCATCTGTCACACTCATCACCGAGTCCACATCATTTGTCACACTCATCACCGAGTCCACATCATCTCTCACACTCATCACTGAGTCCACATCATCTCTCACACTCATCACTGAGTCCACATCATCTGTCACGCTCATCACCGAGTCCACATCATCTGTCACACTCATCACCGAGTCCACATCATTTGTCACACTCATCACCGAGTCCACATCATCTGTCACACTCATCACCGAGTCCACATCCCCTATCACACACATCACTGAGTCCACATCATCTCTCACACTCATCACTGAGTCCATATCATCTCTCACACTCATCACTGAGTCCAAATCATCTGTCACCCTCATCACCGAGTCCACATCATCTGTCACACTCATCACCGAGTCCACATCATTTGTCACACTCATCACCAAGTCCACATCATCTATCACACTCATCACTGAGTCCACATGTCTCACACTCATCATTGAGTCCACATCAACTCTCACACTCATCACCAAGTCCACATCATCTACCACACTCATCACTGACTCCACATCATGTCACGCTTATCACCGAGTCCACATCCCCTATCACACTCATCACTGAGTCCCCATCATCTCTCACACTCATGACTGTGTCCACATCATCTGTCACACTCATCACCGAGTCCACATCATCTGTCACACTCATCACCGAGTCCACATCATCTATCACACTCATCACTGAGTCCACATCATGTCACGCTCATCACTGAGTCCACATCATCTGTCACGCTCATCACTGAGTCCACATCATCTCTCACACTCATGACTGTGTCCACATCATCTGTCACACTCATCACCGAGTTCACATCATCTCTCACACTCATCACTGAGTCCACATCATCTCTCACACTCATCGCTGAGTCCACATCATCTCTCACACTCATCACCGAGTCCACATCATCTGTCACACTCATCACCGAGTCCACATCATCTGTCACACTCATCACCGAGTCCACATCATCTGTCACGCTCATCACTGAGTCCACATCATCTGTCACACTCATCACCGAGTCCACATCCCCTCTCACACTCATCACTGAGTCCATATCATCTGTCACACTCATCACCGAGTCCACATCATCTGTCACGCTCATCACTGAGTCCACATCATCTGTCACACTCATCACCGAGTCCACATCATCTCTCACACTCATCACTGAGTCCATATCATCTCTCACACTCATCACTGAGTCCAAATCATCTGTCACCCTCATCACCGAGTCCACATCATCTGTCACACTCATCACCGAGTCCACATCATTTGTCACACTCATCACCAAGTCCACATCATCTATCACACTCATCACTGAGTCCACATGTCTCACACTCATCATTGAGTCCACATCAACTCTCACACTCATCACCAAGTCCACATCATCTACCACACTCATCACTGACTCCACATCATGTCACGCTTATCACCGAGTCCACATCCCCTATCACACTCATCACTGAGTCCCCATCATCTCTCACACTCATGACTGTGTCCACATCATCTGTCACACTCATCACCGAGTCCACATCATCTGTCACACTCATCACCGAGTCCACATCATCTATCACACTCATCACTGAGTCCACATCATGTCACGCTCATCACTGAGTCCACATCATCTGTCACGCTCATCACTGAGTCCACATCATCTCTCACACTCATGACTGTGTCCACATCATCTGTCACACTCATCACCGAGTTCACATCATCTCTCACACTCATCACTGAGTCCACATCATCTCTCACACTCATCGCTGAGTCCACATCATCTCTCACACTCATCACCGAGTCCACATCATCTGTCACACTCATCACCGAGTCCACATCATCTGTCACACTCATCACCGAGTCCACATCATCTGTCACGCTCATCACTGAGTCCACATCATCTGTCACACTCATCACCGAGTCCACATCCCCTCTCACACTCATCACTGAGTCCATATCATCTGTCACACTCATCACCGAGTCCACATCATCTGTCACGCTCATCACTGAGTCCACATCATCTGTCACACTCATCACCGAGTCCACATCATCTGTCACACTCATCACCGAGTCCACATCCCCTCTCACACTCATCACTGAGTCCACATCATCTGTCACACTCATCACTGAGTCCACATCATCTCTCACACTCATCACTGAGTCCAAATCATCTCTCACACTCATCACCGAGGCCACATCATCTGTCACGCTCATCACTGAGTCCACATCATCTGTCACGCTCATCACTGAGTCCACATCATCTCTCACACTCATCACCAAGTCCACATCATCTATCACACTCATCACTGAGTCCACATCATGTCACGCTCATCACCGAATCCACATCCCCTATCACACTCATCACTGAGTCCACATCTCTCACACTCATCACTGAGTCCACATCATCTGTCACACTCATCACTGAGTCCACATCATCTCTCACACTCATCACTGAGTCCACATCATGTCTCACACTCATGACTGAGTCCACATCATCTGTCACACTCATCACCGTATCCATATCATCTGTCACACCCATCACCGAGTCCACATCCCCTATCACACACATCACCAAGTCCACATCATCTGTCACGCTCATCACCGAGTCCACATCTCCTCTCACACTCATCACTGAGTCCACATCATCTGTCACACTCATCACCGAGTCCACATCATCTCTCACACTCATCACCGAGTCCACATCCCCTATCACACACATCACCAAGTCCACATCATCTGTCACGCTCATCACCGAGTCCACATCCCCTCTCACACTCATCACTGAGTCCACATCATGTCACGCTCATCACCGAGTCCACATCATTTGTCACACTCATCACCAAGTCCACATCATCTATCACACTCATCACTGAGTCCACATGTCTCACACTCATCATTGAGTCCACATCAACTCTCACACTCATCACCAAGTCCACATCATCTACCACACTCATCACTGACTCCACATCATGTCACGCTTATCACCGAGTCCACATCCCCTATCACACTCATCACTGAGTCCCCATCATCTCTCACACTCATGACTGTGTCCACATCATCTGTCACACTCATCACCGAGTCCACATCATCTGTCACACTCATCACCGAGTCCACATCATCTATCACACTCATCACTGAGTCCACATCATGTCACGCTCATCACTGAGTCCACATCATCTGTCACGCTCATCACTGAGTCCACATCATCTCTCACACTCATGACTGTGTCCACATCATCTGTCACACTCATCACCGAGTTCACATCATCTCTCACACTCACCACTGAGTCCACATCATCTCTCACACTCATCGCTGAGTCCACATCATCTCACACACTCATCACCGAGTCCACATCATCTGTCACACTCATCACCGAGTCCACATCATCTGTCACACTCATCACCGAGTCCACATCATCTGTCACGCTCATCACTGAGTCCACATCATCTGTCACACTCATCACCGAGTCCACATCCCCTCTCACACTCATCACTGAGTCCATATCATCTGTCACACTCATCACCGAGTCCACATCATCTGTCACGCTCATCACTGAGTCCACATCATCTGTCACACTCATCACCGAGTCCACATCATCTGTCACACTCATCACCGAGTCCACATCCCCTCTCACACTCATCACTGAGTCCACATCATCTGTCACACTCATCACTGAGTCCACATCATCTCTCACACTCATCACTGAGTCCAAATCATCTCTCACACTCATCACCGAGGCCACATCATCTGTCACGCTCATCACTGAGTCCACATCATCTGTCACGCTCATCACTGAGTCCACATCATCTCTCACACTCATCACCAAGTCCACATCATCTATCACACTCATCACTGAGTCCACATCATGTCACGCTCATCACCGAATCCACATCCCCTATCACACTCATCACTGAGTCCACATCTCTCACACTCATCACTGAGTCCACATCATCTGTCACACTCATCACTGAGTCCACATCATCTCTCACACTCATCACTGAGTCCACATCATGTCTCACACTCATGACTGAGTCCACATCATCTGTCACACTCATCACCGTATCCATATCATCTGTCACACCCATCACCGAGTCCACATCCCCTATCACACACATCACCAAGTCCACATCATCTGTCACGCTCATCACCGAGTCCACATCATCTATCACACTCATCACTGAGTCCACATCATGTCACGCTCATCACTGAGTCCACATCATCTGTCACGCTCATCACTGAGTCCACATCATCTCTCACACTCATGACTGTGTCCACATCATCTGTCACACTCATCACCGAGTTCACATCATCTCTCACACTCATCACTGAGTCCACATCATCTCTCACACTCATCGCTGAGTCCACATCATCTCTCACACTCATCACCGAGTCCACATCATCTGTCACACTCATCACCGAGTCCACATCATCTGTCACACTCATCACCGAGTCCACATCATCTGTCACGCTCATCACTGAGTCCACATCATCTGTCACACTCATCACCGAGTCCACATCCCCTCTCACACTCATCACTGAGTCCATATCATCTGTCACACTCATCACCGAGTCCACATCATCTGTCACGCTCATCACTGAGTCCACATCATCTGTCACACTCATCACCGAGTCCACATCATCTGTCACACTCATCACCGAGTCCACATCCCCTCTCACACTCATCACTGAGTCCACATCATCTGTCACACTCATCACTGAGTCCACATCATCTCTCACACTCATCACTGAGTCCAAATCATCTCTCACACTCATCACCGAGGCCACATCATCTGTCACGCTCATCACTGAGTCCACATCATCTGTCACGCTCATCACTGAGTCCACATCATCTCTCACACTCATCACCAAGTCCACATCATCTATCACACTCATCACTGAGTCCACATCATGTCACGCTCATCACCGAATCCACATCCCCTATCACACTCATCACTGAGTCCACATCTCTCACACTCATCACTGAGTCCACATCATCTGTCACACTCTCACTGAGTCCACATCATCTCTCACACTCATCACTGAGTCCACATCATGTCTCACACTCATGACTGAGTCCACATCATCTGTCACACTCATCACCGTATCCATATCATCTGTCACACCCATCACCGAGTCCACATCCCCTATCACACACATCACCAAGTCCACATCATCTGTCACGCTCATCACCGAGTCCACATCTCCTCTCACACTCATCACTGAGTCCACATCATCTGTCACACTCATCACCGAGTCCACATCATCTCTCACACTCATCACCGAGTCCACATCCCCTATCACACACATCACCAAGTCCACATCATCTGTCACGCTCATCACCGAGTCCACATCCCCTCTCACACTCATCACTGAGTCCACATCATGTCACGCTCATCACCGAGTCCACATCATTTGTCACACTCATCACCAAGTCCACATCATCTATCACACTCATCACTGAGTCCACATGTCTCACACTCATCATTGAGTCCACATCAACTCTCACACTCATCACCAAGTCCACATCATCTACCACACTCATCACTGACTCCACATCATGTCACGCTTATCACCGAGTCCACATCCCCTATCACACTCATCACTGAGTCCCCATCATCTCTCACACTCATGACTGTGTCCACATCATCTGTCACACTCATCACCGAGTCCACATCATCTGTCACACTCATCACCGAGTCCACATCATCTATCACACTCATCACTGAGTCCACATCATGTCACGCTCATCACTGAGTCCACATCATCTGTCACGCTCATCACTGAGTCCACATCATCTCTCACACTCATGACTGTGTCCACATCATCTGTCACACTCATCACCGAGTTCACATCATCTCTCACACTCACCACTGAGTCCACATCATCTCTCACACTCATCGCTGAGTCCACATCATCTCACACACTCATCACCGAGTCCACATCATCTGTCACACTCATCACCGAGTCCACATCATCTGTCACACTCATCACCGAGTCCACATCATCTGTCACGCTCATCACTGAGTCCACATCATCTGTCACACTCATCACCGAGTCCACATCCCCTCTCACACTCATCACTGAGTCCATATCATCTGTCACACTCATCACCGAGTCCACATCATCTGTCACGCTCATCACTGAGTCCACATCATCTGTCACACTCATCACCGAGTCCACATCATCTGTCACACTCATCACCGAGTCCACATCCCCTCTCACACTCATCACTGAGTCCACATCATCTGTCACACTCATCACTGAGTCCACATCATCTCTCACACTCATCACTGAGTCCAAATCATCTCTCACACTCATCACCGAGGCCACATCATCTGTCACGCTCATCACTGAGTCCACATCATCTGTCACGCTCATCACTGAGTCCACATCATCTCTCACACTCATCACCAAGTCCACATCATCTATCACACTCATCACTGAGTCCACATCATGTCACGCTCATCACCGAATCCACATCCCCTATCACACTCATCACTGAGTCCACATCTCTCACACTCATCACTGAGTCCACATCATCTGTCACACTCATCACTGAATCCACATCATCTCTCACACTCATCACTGAGTCCACATCATGTCTCACACTCATGACTGAGTCCACATCATCTGTCACACTCATCACCGTATCCATATCATCTGTCACACCCATCACCGAGTCCACATCCCCTATCACACACATCACCAAGTCCACATCATCTGTCACGCTCATCACCGAGTCCACATCCCCTCTCACACTCATCACTGAGTCCACATCATCTGTCACACTCATCACCGAGTCCACATCATCTCTCACACTCATCACCGAGTCCACATCCCCTATCACACACATCACCAAGTCCACATCATCTGTCACGCTCATCACCGAGTCCACATCCCCTCTCACACTCATCACTGAGTCCACATCATGTCACGCTCATCACCGAGTCCACATCCCCTATCACACTCATCACCGAGTCCACATCATGTCACGCTCATCACCGAGTCCACATCATCTGTCACACTCATCACCAAGTCCACATCATCTCTCACACTCATCACTGAGTCCACATCATCTCTCACACTCATCACCGAGTCCACATCATCTGTCACACTCATCACCGAGTCCACATCATATGTCACACTCATCACCGAGTCCACATCATCTGTCACACTCATCATTGAGTCCACATCATCTGTCACACTCATCACCAAATCCACATCATCTACCACACTCATCACTGACTCCACATCATGTCACGCTCATCACCGAGTCCACATCCCCTTTCACACTCATCACTGAGTCCCCATCATCTCTCACACTCATGACTGTGTCCACATCATCTGTCACACTCATCACCGAGTCCACATCATCTGTCACACTCATCACCGAGTCCACATCATCTATCACACTCATCACTGAGTCCACATCATGTCACGCTCATCACCGAGTCCACATCATCTGTCACACTAATCACCGAGTCCACATCCCCTATCACACATATCACCGAGTCCACATCATCTGTCACGCTCATCACCGAGTCCACATCATCTGTCACACTCATCACCGAGTCCAAATCATTTGTCACACTCATCACCGAGTCCACATCATCTGTCACACTCATCACCGAGTCCACATCCCCTATCACACACATCACTGTGTCCACATCATCTGTCACACTCATCACCGAGTCCACATCCCCTCTCACACTCATCACTGAGTCCACATCATCTGTCACACTCATCACCGAGTCCACATCATCTCTCACACCCATCACTGAGTCCACATCATCTCTCACACTCATCGCTGAGTCCGAATCATCTCTCACA
Source organism: Lampris incognitus (assembly GCF_029633865.1). NCBI lineage: Eukaryota > Metazoa > Chordata > Actinopteri > Lampriformes > Lampridae > Lampris > Lampris incognitus. Next base: position 65,661,206 of record NC_079212.1, on the reverse strand, counting down.
CTCATCACCGAGTCCACATCATCTGTCACACTCATCACCGAGTCCACATCATCTGTCACACTCATCACCGATTCCACATCATCTGTCACGCTCATCACTGAGTCCACATCATCTCTCACACTCATCACTGAGTCCACATCATCTCTCACACTCATCGCTGAGTCCACATCATCTCTCACACTATTCACCGAGTCCACATCATCTGTCACACTCATCACCGAGTCCACATTATCTGTCACACTCATCACCGAGTCCACATCATCTGTCACGCTCATCTATGAGCCCACATCATCTGTCACACTCATCACCGAGTCCACATCCCCTCTCACACTCATCACTGAGTCCACATCATCTGTCACACTCATCACCGTATCCACATCATCTGTCACACTCATCACCGAGTCCACATCCCCTATCACAGTGATGAGTCCACATCATCTCTCACACTCATCACTGAGTCCACATAATCTGTCACACTCATCAACGAGTCCACATCATCTGTCACACTCATCACTGAGTCCACATCATCTATCAGGCTCATCACTGAGTCAACATCATCTCTCAAGTTCATCACTGAGTCCGCATCATCTCTCACACTCATCACTGAGTCCACATCATCTATCACACTCATCACTGAGTCTACATCATGTCACGCTCATCACCGAGTCCACATCCCCTATCACACTCATCACCGAGTCCACATCATGTCACGCTCATCACCGAGTCCACATCATCTATCACACGCATCACTGATTCCACATCTCTCACACTCATCACTGAGTCCACATCATCTCTCACACTCATCACCGAGTCCACATCATCTGTCAAACTCATCACCGAGTCCACATCATCTGTCACACTCATCATCGAGTCCACATCATCTGTCACACTCATCATTGAGTCCACATCATCTCTCACACTCATCACCGAGTCCACATCATCTGTCACCCTCATCACCGAGTCCACATCATCTGTCACACTCATCACCAAGTCCACATCATTTGTCACCCTCATCACCGAGTCCACATCCCCTATCACACTCATCACCGAGTCCACATCATGTCACGCTCATCACCGAGACCACATCATCTATCACACTCATCACCAAGTCCACATCATCTCTCACACTCATCACTGAGTCCACATCATCTCTCACACTCATCACCGAGTCCACATCATCTGTCACACTCATCACCGAGTCCACATCATATGTCACACTCATCACCGAGTCCACATCATCTGTCACACTCATCATTGAGTCCACATCATCTGTCACACTCATCACCAAATCCACATCATCTACCACACTCATCACTGACTCCACATCATGTCACGCTCATCACCGAGTCCACATCCCCTTTCACACTCATCACTGAGTCCCCATCATCTCTCACACTCATGACTGTGTCCACATCATCTGTCACACTCATCACCGAGTCCACATCATCTGTCACACTCATCACCGAGTCCACATCATCTATCACACTCATCACTGAGTCCACATCATGTCACGCTCATCACCGAGTCCACATCATCTGTCACACTAATCACCGAGTCCACATCCCCTATCACACATATCACCGAGTCCACATCATCTGTCACGCTCATCACCGAGTCCACATCATCTGTCACACTCATCACCGAGTCCAAATCATTTGTCACACTCATCACCGAGTCCACATCATCTGTCACACTCATCACCGAGTCCACATCCCCTATCACACACATCACTGTGTCCACATCATCTGTCACACTCATCACCGAGTCCACATCCCCTCTCACACTCATCACTGAGTCCACATCATCTGTCACACTCATCACCGAGTCCACATCATCTCTCACACCCATCACTGAGTCCACATCATCTCTCACACTCATCGCTGAGTCCGAATCATCTCTCACACTCATCACCGAGTCCACATCATCTGTCACACTCATCACCGAGTCCACATCATCTGTCACACTCATCACCGATTCCACATCATCTGTCACGCTCATCACTGAGTCCACATCATCTCTCACACTCATCACTGAGTCCACATCATCTCTCACACTCATCGCTGAGTCCACATCATCTCTCACACTATTCACCGAGTCCACATCATCTGTCACACTCATCACCGAGTCCACATTATCTGTCACACTCATCACCGAGTCCACATCATCTGTCACGCTCATCTATGAGCCCACATCATCTGTCACACTCATCACCGAGTCCACATCCCCTCTCACACTCATCACTGAGTCCACATCATCTGTCACACTCATCACCGTATCCACATCATCTGTCACACTCATCACCGAGTCCACATCCCCTATCACAGTGATGAGTCCACATCATCTCTCACACTCATCACTGAGTCCACATAATCTGTCACACTCATCAACGAGTCCACATCATCTGTCACACTCATCACTGAGTCCACATCATCTATCAGGCTCATCACTGAGTCAACATCATCTCTCAAGTTCATCACTGAGTCCGCATCATCTCTCACACTCATCACTGAGTCCACATCATCTATCACACTCATCACTGAGTCTACATCATGTCACGCTCATCACCGAGTCCACATCCCCTATCACACTCATCACCGAGTCCACATCATGTCACGCTCATCACCGAGTCCACATCATCTATCACACGCATCACTGATTCCACATCTCTCACACTCATCACTGAGTCCACATCATCTCTCACACTCATCACCGAGTCCACATCATCTGTCAAACTCATCACCGAGTCCACATCATCTGTCACACTCATCATCGAGTCCACATCATCTGTCACACTCATCATTGAGTCCACATCATCTCTCACACTCATCACCGAGTCCACATCATCTGTCACCCTCATCACCGAGTCCACATCATCTGTCACACTCATCACCAAGTCCACATCATTTATCACACTCATCTCCAAGTCCACATCACCTATCACACTCATCACTGAGTCCACATCTCTCACACTCATCATTGAGTCCACATCAACTCTCACACTCATCACTGAGTCCACATCTCTCACACTCATCACTGAGTCCACATCATCTCTCACACTCATCACCGAGTCCACATCATCTGTCACACTCATCACCGAGTCCACATCATATGTCACACTCATCACCGAGTCCACATCATCTGTCACACTCATCATTGAGTCCACATCATCTCTCACACTCATCACCAAATCCACATCATCTACCACACTCATCACTGACTCCACATCATGTCACGCTCATCACCGAGTCCACATCCCCTTTCACACTCATCACTAAGTCCCCATCATCTCTCACACTCATGACTGTGTCCACATCATCTGTCACACTCATCACCGAGTCCATATCATCTATCACACTCATCACTGAGTCCACATCATGTCACGCTCATCACCGAGTCCACATCATCTGTCACACTAATCACCGAGTCCACATCCCCTATCACACTCATCACCGAGTCCACATCATCTCTCACACTCATCACTGAGTCCACATCATCTCTCACACTCATCGCTGAGTCCACATCATCTGTCACGCTCATCACCGAGTCCACATCATCTGTCACACTCATCACCGAGTCCACATCATTTGTCACACTCATCACCGAGTCCACATCATCTGTCACACTCATCACCGAGTCCACATCCCCTATCACACACATCACTGAGTCCACATCATCTGTCACACTCATCACCGAGTCCACATCCCCTCTCACACTCATCACTGAGTCCACATCATCTGTCACACTCATCACCGAGTCCACATCATCTCTCGCACCCATCACTGAGTCCACATCATCTCTCACACTCATCGCTGAGTCCGAATCATCTCTCACACTCATCACCGAGTCCACATCATCTGTTACACTCATCACCGAGTCCACATCATCTGTCACACTCATCACCGATTCCATATCATCTGTCACGCTCATCACTGAGTCCACATCATCTCTCACACTCATCACTGAGTCCACATCATCTCTCACACTCATCGCTGAGTCCACATCATCTCTCACACTATTCATCGAGTCCACATCATCTGTCACACTCATCACCGAGTCCACATTATCTGTCACACTCATCACCGAGTCCACATCATCTGTCACGCTCATCTATGAGTCCACATCATCTGTCACACTCATCACCGAGTCCACATCCCCTCTCACACTCATCACTGAGTCCACATCATCTGTCACACTCATCACCGTATCCACATCATCTGTCACACTCATCACCGAGTCCACATCCCCTATCACAGTGATGAGTCCACATCATCTCTCACACTCATCACTGAGTCCAAATAATCTGTCACACTCATCAACGAGTCCACATCATCTGTCACACTCATCACTGAGTCCATATCATCTATCAGGCTCATCACTGAGTCCACATCATCTCTCAAGTTCATCACTGAGTCCGCATCATCTCTCACACTCATCACTGAGTCCACATCATCTATCACACTCATCACTGAGTCCACATCATGTCACGCTCATCACCGAGTCCACATCCCCTATCACACTCATCACCGAGTCCACATCATGTCACGCTCATCACCGAGTCCACATCATCTGTCACACTCATCACCAAGTCCACATCATCTATCACACGCATCACTGAGTCCACATCATGTCACGCTCATCACCGAGTCCACATCATCTGTCACACTAATCACCGAGTCCACATCCCCTATCACACATATCACCGAGTCCACATCATCTGTCACGCTCATCACAGAGTCCACATCCCCTCTCACACTCATCACTGAGTCCACATCATCTCTCACACTCATCACCGAGTCCACATCATCTGTCAAACTCATCACCGAGTCCACATCATCTGTCACACTCATCATCGAGTCCACATCATCTGTCACACTCATCATTGAGTCCACATCATCTCTCACACTCATCACCGAGTCCACATCATCTGTCACCCTCATCACCGAGTCCACATCATCTGTCACACTCATCACCAAGTCCACATCATTTGTCACCCTCATCACCGAGTCCACATCCCCTATCACACTCATCACCGAGTCCACATCATGTCACGCTCATCACCGAGACCACATCATCTGTCACACTCATCACCAAGTCCACATCATCTCTCACACTCATCACTGAGTCCACATCATCTCTCACACTCATCACCGAGTCCACATCATCTGTCACACTCATCACCGAGTCCACATCATATGTCACACTCATCACCGAGTCCACATCATCTGTCACACTCATCATTGAGTCCACATCATCTGTCACACTCATCACCAAATCCACATCATCTACCACACTCATCACTGACTCCACATCATGTCACGCTCATCACCGAGTCCACATCCCCTTTCACACTCATCACTGAGTCCCCATCATCTCTCACACTCATGACTGTGTCCACATCATCTGTCACACTCATCACCGAGTCCACATCATCTGTCACACTCATCACCGAGTCCACATCATCTATCACACTCATCACTGAGTCCACATCATGTCACGCTCATCACCGAGTCCACATCATCTGTCACACTAATCACCGAGTCCACATCCCCTATCACACATATCACCGAGTCCACATCATCTGTCACGCTCATCACCGAGTCCACATCATCTGTCACACTCATCACCGAGTCCAAATCATTTGTCACACTCATCACCGAGTCCACATCATCTGTCACACTCATCACCGAGTCCACATCCCCTATCACACACATCACTGTGTCCACATCATCTGTCACACTCATCACCGAGTCCACATCCCCTCTCACACTCATCACTGAGTCCACATCATCTGTCACACTCATCACCGAGTCCACATCATCTCTCACACCCATCACTGAGTCCACATCATCTCTCACACTCATCGCTGAGTCCGAATCATCTCTCACACTCATCACCGAGTCCACATCATCTGTCACACTCATCACCGAGTCCACATCATCTGTCACACTCATCACCGATTCCACATCATCTGTCACGCTCATCACTGAGTCCACATCATCTCTCACACTCATCACTGAGTCCACATCATCTCTCACACTCATCGCTGAGTCCACATCATCTCTCACACTATTCACCGAGTCCACATCATCTGTCACACTCATCACCGAGTCCACATTATCTGTCACACTCATCACCGAGTCCACATCATCTGTCACGCTCATCTATGAGCCCACATCATCTGTCACACTCATCACCGAGTCCACATCCCCTCTCACACTCATCACTGAGTCCACATCATCTGTCACACTCATCACCGTATCCACATCATCTGTCACACTCATCACCGAGTCCACATCCCCTATCACAGTGATGAGTCCACATCATCTCTCACACTCATCACTGAGTCCACATAATCTGTCACACTCATCAACGAGTCCACATCATCTGTCACACTCATCACTGAGTCCACATCATCTATCAGGCTCATCACTGAGTCAACATCATCTCTCAAGTTCATCACTGAGTCCGCATCATCTCTCACACTCATCACTGAGTCCACATCATCTATCACACTCATCACTGAGTCTACATCATGTCACGCTCATCACCGAGTCCACATCCCCTATCACACTCATCACCGAGTCCACATCATGTCACGCTCATCACCGAGTCCACATCATCTATCACACGCATCACTGATTCCACATCTCTCACACTCATCACTGAGTCCACATCATCTCTCACACTCATCACCGAGTCCACATCATCTGTCAAACTCATCACCGAGTCCATATCATCTGTCACACTCATCATCGAGTCCACATCATCTGTCACACTCATCATTGAGTCCACATCATCTCTCACACTCATCACCGAGTCCACATCATCTGTCACCCTCATCACCGAGTCCACATCATCTGTCACACTCATCACCAAGTCCACATCATTTGTCACACTCATCTCCAAGTCCACATCACCTATCACACTCATCACTGAGTCCACATCTCTCACACTCATCATTGAGTCCACATCAACTCTCACACTCATCACTGAGTCCACATCTCTCACACTCATCACTGAGTCCACATCATCTCTCACACTCATCACCGAGTCCACATCATCTGTCACACTCATCACCGAGTCCACATCATATGTCACACTCATCACCGAGTCCACATCATCTGTCACACTCATCATTGAGTCCACATCATCTCTCACACTCATCACCAAATCCACATCATCTACCACACTCATCACTGACTCCACATCATGTCACGCTCATCACCGAGTCCACATCCCCTTTCACACTCATCACTAAGTCCCCATCATCTCTCACACTCATGACTGTGTCCACATCATCTGTCACACTCATCACCGAGTCCATATCATCTATCACACTCATCACTGAGTCCACATCATGTCACGCTCATCACCGAGTCCACATCATCTGTCACACTAATCACCGAGTCCACATCCCCTATCACACTCATCACCGAGTCCACATCATCTCTCACACTCATCGCTGAGTCCGAATCATCTCTCACACTCATCACCGAGTCCACATCATCTGTTACACTCATCACCGAGTCCACATCATCTGTCACACTCATCACCGATTCCATATCATCTGTCACGCTCATCACTGAGTCCACATCATCTCTCACACTCATCACTGAGTCCACATCATCTCTCACACTCATCGCTGAGTCCACATCATCTCTCACACTATTCATCGAGTCCACATCATCTGTCACACTCATCACCGAGTCCACATTATCTGTCACACTCATCACCGAGTCCACATCATCTGTCACGCTCATCTATGAGTCCACATCATCTGTCACACTCATCACCGAGTCCACATCCCCTCTCACACTCATCACTGAGTCCACATCATCTGTCACACTCATCACCGTATCCACATCATCTGTCACACTCATCACCGAGTCCACATCCCCTATCACAGTGATGAGTCCACATCATCTCTCACACTCATCACTGAGTCCACATAATCTGTCACACTCATCAACGAGTCCACATCATCTGTCACACTCATCACTGAGTCCATATCATCTATCAGGCTCATCACTGAGTCCACATCATCTCTCAAGTTCATCACTGAGTCCGCATCATCTCTCACACTCATCACTGAGTCCACATCATCTATCACACTCATCACTGAGTCCACATCATGTCACGCTCATCACCGAGTCCACATCCCCTATCACACTCATCACCGAGTCCACATCATGTCACGCTCATCACCGAGTCCACATCATCTGTCACACTCATCACCAAGTCCACATCATCTATCACACGCATCACTGAGTCCACATCATGTCACGCTCATCACCGAGTCCACATCATCTGTCACACTAATCACCGAGTCCACATCCCCTATCACACATATCAACGAGTCCACATCATCTGTCACGCTCATCACAGAGTCCACATCATCTGTCACACTCATCACCGAGTCCAAATCATTTGTCACACTCATCACCGAGTCCACATCATCTGTCACACTCATCACCGAGTCCACATCCCCTATCACACACATCACTGAGTCCACATCATCTGTCACACTCATCACCGAGTCCACATCCCCTCTCACACTCATCACTGAGTCCACATCATCTGTCACACTCATCACCGAGTCCACATCATCTCTCACACCCATCACTGAGTCCACATCATCTCTCACACTCATCGCTGAGTCCGAATCATCTCTCACACTCATCACCGAGTCCACATCATCTGTCACACTCATCACCGAGTCCATATCATCTGTCACACTCATCACCGATTCCACATCATCTGTCACGCTCATCACTGAGTCCACATCATCTCTCACACTCATCACTGAGTCCACATCATCTCTCACACTCATCGCTGAGTCCACATCATCTCTCACACTATTCACCGAGTCCACATCATCTGTCACACTCATCACCGAGTCCACATTATCTGTCACACTCATCACCGAGTCCACATCATCTGTCACGCTCATCTATGAGCCCACATCATCTGTCACACTCATCACCGAGTCCACATCCCCTCTCACACTCATCACTGAGTCCACATCATCTGTCACACTCATCACCGTATCCACATCATCTGTCACACTCATCACCGAGTCCACATCCCCTATCACAGTGATGAGTCCACATCATCTCTCACACTCATCACTGAGTCCACATAATCTGTCACACTCATCAACGAGTCCACATCATCTGTCACACTCATCACTGAGCCCACATCATCTATCAGGCTCATCACTGAGTCAACATCATCTCTCAAGTTCATCACTGAGTCCGCATCATCTCTCACACTCATCACTGAGTCCACATCATCTATCACACTCATCACTGAGTCTACATCATGTCACGCTCATCACCGAGTCCACATCCCCTATCACACTCATCACCGAGTCCACATCATGTCACGCTCATCACCGAGTCCACATCATCTATCACACGCATCACTGATTCCACATCTCTCACACTCATCACTGAGTCCACATCATCTCTCACACTCATCACCGAGTCCACATCATCTGTCAAACTCATCACCGAGTCCACATCATCTGTCACACTCATCACCGAGTCCACATCATCTGTCACACTCATCATTGAGTCCACATCATCTCTCACACTCATCACCGAGTCCACATCATCTGTCACCCTCATCACCGAGTCCACATCATCTGTCACACTCATCACCAAGTCCACATCATTTGTCACACTCATCACCAAGTCCACATCACCTATCACACTCATCACTGAGTCCACATCTCTCACACTCATCATTGAGTCCACATCAACTCTCACACTCATCACTGAGTCCACATCTCTCACACTCATCACTGAGTCCACATCATCTCTCACACTCATCACCGAGTCCACATCATCTGTCACACTCATCACCGAGTCCACATCATATGTCACACTCATCACCGAGTCCACATCATCTGTCACACTCATCATTGAGTCCACATCATCTCTCACACTCATCACCAAATCCACATCATCTACCACACTCATCACTGACTCCACATCATGTCACGCTCATCACCGAGTCCACATCCCCTTTCACACTCATCACTAAGTCCCCATCATCTCTCACACTCATGACTGTGTCCACATCATCTGTCACACTCATCACCGAGTCCATATCATCTATCACACTCATCACTGAGTCCACATCATGTCACGCTCATCACCGAGTCCACATCATATGTCACACTAATCACCGAGTCCACATCCCCTATCACACTCATCACCGAGTCCACATCATCTCTCACACTCATCACTGAGTCCACATCATCTCTCACACTCATCGCTGAGTCCACATCATCTGTCACGCTCATCACCGAGTCCACATCATCTGTCACACTCATCACCGAGTCCACATCATTTGTCACACTCATCACCGAGTCCACATCATCTGTCACACTCATCACCGAGTCCACATCCCCTATCACACACATCACTGAGTCCACATCATCTGTCACACTCATCACCGAGTCCACATCCCCTCTCACACTCATCACTGAGTCCACATCATCTGTCACACTCATCACCGAGTCCACATCATCTCTCGCACCCATCACTGAGTCCACATCATCTCTCACACTCATCGCTGAGTCCGAATCATCTCTCACACTCATCACCGAGTCCACATCATCTGTTACACTCATCACCGAGTCCACATCATCTGTCACACTCATCACCGATTCCATATCATCTGTCACGCTCATCACTGAGTCCACATCATCTCTCACACTCATCACTGAGTCCACATCATCTCTCACACTCATCGCTGAGTCCACATCATCTCTCACACTATTCATCGAGTCCACATCATCTGTCACACTCATCACCGAGTCCACATTATCTGTCACACTCATCACCGAGTCCACATCATCTGTCACGCTCATCTATGAGTCCACATCATCTGTCACACTCATCACCGAGTCCACATCCCCTCTCACACTCATCACTGAGTCCACATCATCTGTCACACTCATCACCGTATCCACATCATCTGTCACACTCATCACCGAGTCCACATCCCCTATCACAGTGATGAGTCCACATCATCTCTCACACTCATCACTGAGTCCACATAATCTGTCACACTCATCAACGAGTCCACATCATCTGTCACACTCATCACTGAGTCCATATCATCTATCAGGCTCATCACTGAGTCCACATCATCTCTCAAGTTCATCACTGAGTCCGCATCATCTCTCACACTCATCACTGAGTCCACATCATCTATCACACTCATCACTGAGTCCACATCATGTCACGCTCATCACCGAGTCCACATCCCCTATCACACTCATCACCGAGTCCACATCATGTCACGCTCATCACCGAGTCCACATCATCTGTCACACTCATCACCAAGTCCACATCATCTATCACACGCATCACTGAGTCCACATCATGTCACGCTCATCACCGAGTCCACATCATCTGTCACACTAATCACCGAGTCCACATCCCCTATCACACATATCACCGAGTCCACATCATCTGTCACGCTCATCACAGAGTCCACATCATCTGTCACACTCATCACCGAGTCCAAATCATTTGTCACACTCATCACCGAGTCCACATCATCTGTCACACTCATCACCGAGTCCACATCCCCTATCACACACATCACTGAGTCCACATCATCTGTCACACTCATCACCGAGTCCACATCCCCTCTCACACTCATCACTGAGTCCACATCATCTGTCACACTCATCACCGAGTCCACATCATCTCTCACACCCATCACTGAGTCCACATCATCTCTCACACTCATCGCTGAGTCCGAATCATCTCTCACACTCATCACCGAGTCCACATCATCTGTCACACTCATCACCGAGTCCATATCATCTGTCACACTCATCACCGATTCCACATCATCTGTCACGCTCATCACTGAGTCCACATCATCTCTCACACTCATCACTGAGTCCACATCATCTCTCACACTCATCGCTGAGTCCACATCATCTCTCACACTATTCACCGAGTCCACATCATCTGTCACACTCATCACCGAGTCCACATTATCTGTCACACTCATCACCGAGTCCACATCATCTGTCACGCTCATCTATGAGCCCACATCATCTGTCACACTCATCACCGAGTCCACATCCCCTCTCACACTCATCACTGAGTCCACATCATCTGTCACACTCATCACCGTATCCACATCATCTGTCACACTCATCACCGAGTCCACATCCCCTATCACAGTGATGAGTCCACATCATCTCTCACACTCATCACTGAGTCCACATAATCTGTCACACTCATCAACGAGTCCACATCATCTGTCACACTCATCACTGAGCCCACATCATCTATCAGGCTCAACACTGAGTCAACATCATCTCTCAAGTTCATCACTGAGTCCGCATCATCTCTCACACTCATCACTGAGTCCACATCATCTATCACACTCATCACTGAGTCTACATCATGTCACGCTCATCACCGAGTCCACATCCCCTATCACACTCATCACCGAGTCCACATCATGTCACGCTCATCACCGAGTCCACATCATCTATCACACGCATCACTGATTCCACATCTCTCACACTCATCACTGAGTCCACATCATCTCTCACACTCATCACCGAGTCCACATCATCTGTCAAACTCATCACCGAGTCCACATCATCTGTCACACTCATCACCGAGTCCACATCATCTGTCACACTCATCATTGAGTCCACATCATCTCTCACACTCATCACCGAGTCCACATCATCTGTCACCCTCATCACCGAGTCCACATCATCTGTCACACTCATCACCAAGTCCACATCATTTGTCACACTCATCACCAAGTCCACATCACCTATCACACTCATCACTGAGTCCACATCTCTCACACTCATCATTGAGTCCACATCAACTCTCACACTCATCACTGAGTCCACATCTCTCACACTCATCACTGAGTCCACATCATCTCTCACACTCATCACCGAGTCCACATCATCTGTCACACTCATCACCGAGTCCACATCATATGTCACACTCATCACCGAGTCCACATCATCTGTCACACTCATCATTGAGTCCACATCATCTCTCACACTCATCACCAAATCCACATCATCTACCACACTCATCACTGACTCCACATCATGTCACGCTCATCACCGAGTCCACATCCCCTTTCACACTCATCACTAAGTCCCCATCATCTCTCACACTCATGACTGTGTCCACATCATCTGTCACACTCATCACCGAGTCCACATCATCTGTCACACTCATCACCGAGTCCATATCATCTATCACACTCATCACTGAGTCCACATCATGTCACGCTCATCACCGAGTCCACATCATCTGTCACACTAATCACCGAGTCCACATCCCCTATCACACTCATCACCGAGTCCACATCATCTCTCACACTCATCACTGAGTCCACATCATCTGTCACACTCATCGCTGAGTCCACATCATCTGTCACGCTCATCACCGAGTCCACATCATCTGTCACACTCATCACCGAGTCCACATCATTTGTCACACTCATCACCGAGTCCACATCATCTGTCACACTCATCACCGAGTCCACATCCCCTATCACACACATCACCGAGTCCACATCATCTGTCACACTCATCACCGAGTCCACATCCCCTATCACACACATCACTGAGTCCACATCATCTGTCACACTCATCACCGAGTCCACATCATCTCTCACACTCATCACTGAGTCCACATCATCTGTCACACTCATCACCGAGTCCACATCATCTCTCACACTCATCGCTGAGTCCGAATCATCTCTCACACTCATCACCGAGTCCACATCATCTGTCACACTCATCACCGAGTCCACATCATCTGTCACACTCATCACCGATTCCATATCATCTGTCACGCTCATCACTGAGTCCACATCATCTCTCACACTCATCACTGAGTCCACATCATCTCTCACACTCATCGCTGAGTCCACATCATCTCTCACACTATTCATCGAGTCCACATCATCTGTCACACTCATCACCGAGTCCACATTATCTGTCACACTCATCACCGAGTCCACATCATCTGTCACGCTCATCTATGAGTCCACATCATCTGTCACACTCATCACCGAGTCCACATCCCCTCTCACACTCATCACTGAGTCCACATCATCTGTCACACTCATCACCGTATCCACATCATCTGTCACACTCATCACCGAGTCCACATCCCCTATCACAGTGATGAGTCCACATCATCTCTCACACTCATCACTGAGTCCACATAATCTGTCACACTCATCAACGAGTCCACATCATCTGTCACACTCATCACTGAGTCCACATCATCTATCAGGCTCATCACTGAGTCCACATCATCTCTCAAGTTCATCACTGAGTCCGCATCATCTCTCACACTCATCACTGAGTCCACATCATCTATCACACTCATCACTGAGTCCACATCATGTCACGCTCATCACCGAGTCCACATCCCCTATCACACTCATCACCGAGTCCACATCATGTCACGCTCATCACCGAGTCCACATCATCTGTCACACTCATCACCAAGTCCACATCATCTATCACACGCATCACTGAGTCCACATCTCTCACACTCATCACTGAGTCCACATCATCTCTCACACTCATCACCGAGTCCACATCATCTGTCACACTCATCACCGAGTCCACATCATCTGTCACACTCATCACCGAGTCCACATCATCTGTCACACTCATCATTGAGTCCACATCATCTCTCACACTCATCACCGAGTCCACATCATCTGTCACACTCATCCCCGATTCCACATCATCTGTCACACTCATCACCGAGTCCACATCATCTGTCACGCTCATCACTGAGTCCACATCATCTGTCACACTCATCACCGAGTCCACATCATCTGTCACGCTCATCACTGAGTCCACATCATCTGTCACACTCATCACTGAGTCCACATCATCTCTCACACTCATCACTGAGTCCACATCATCTGTCACGCTCATCACCGAGTCCACATCATCTGTCACACTCATCACCGAGTCCACATCATTATTCACACTCATCACCGAGTCCACATCATCTGTCACACTCATCACCGAGTCCACATCCCCTATCACACACATCACTGAGTCCACATCATCTGTCACACTCATCACTGAGTCCACATCATCTCTCACACTCATCACTGAGTCCAAATCATCTGTCACCCTCATCACCGAGTCCACATCATCTGTCACACTCATCACCGAGTCCACATCATTTGTCACACTCATCACCAAGTCCACATCATCTATCACACTCATCGCTGAGTCCACATCTCTCACACTCATCATTGAGTCCACATCAACTCTCACACTCATCACCAAGTCCACATCATCTACCACACTCATCACTGACTCGACATCATGTCACGCTCATCACCGAGTCCACATCCCCTATCACACTCATCACTGAGTCCCCATCATCTCTCACACTCATGACTGTGTCCACATCATCTCTCACACTCATCGCTGAGTCCGAATCATCTCTCACACTCATCACCGAGTCCACATCATCTGTCACACTCATCACCGAGTCCACATCATCTGTCACACTCATCACCGATTCCATATCATCTGTCACGCTCATCACTGAGTCCACATCATCTCTCACACTCATCACTGAGTCCACATCATCTCTCACACTCATCGCTGAGTCCACATCATCTCTCACACTATTCATCGAGTCCACATCATCTGTCACACTCATCACCGAGTCCACATTATCTGTCACACTCATCACCGAGTCCACATCATCTGTCACGCTCATCTATGAGTCCACATCATCTGTCACACTCATCACCGAGTCCACATCCCCTCTCACACTCATCACTGAGTCCACATCATCTGTCACACTCATCACCGTATCCACATCATCTGTCACACTCATCACCGAGTCCACATCCCCTATCACAGTGATGAGTCCACATCATCTCTCACACTCATCACTGAGTCCACATAATCTGTCACACTCATCAACGAGTCCATATCATCTGTCACACTCATCACTGAGTCCACATCATCTATCAGGCTCATCACTGAGTCCACATCATCTCTCAAGTTCATCACTGAGTCCGCATCATCTCTCACACTCATCACTGAGTCCACATCATCTATCACACTCATCACTGAGTCCACATCATGTCACGCTCATCACCGAGTCCACATCCCCTATCACACTCATCACCGAGTCCACATCATGTCACGCTCATCACCGAGTCCACATCATCTGTCACACTCATCACCAAGTCCACATCATCTATCACACGCATCACTGAGTCCACATCTCTCACACTCATCACTGAGTCCACATCATCTCTCACACTCATCACCGAGTCCACATCATCTGTCACACTCATCACCGAGTCCACATCATCTGTCACACTCATCACCGAGTCCACATCATCTGTCACACTCATCATTGAGTCCACATCATCTCT
The DNA here is from genome assembly GCF_029633865.1 of Lampris incognitus. Lineage (NCBI taxonomy): Eukaryota > Metazoa > Chordata > Actinopteri > Lampriformes > Lampridae > Lampris > Lampris incognitus. The sequence continues at coordinate 65,644,754 of NC_079212.1, read as the reverse complement.
CACACTCATCACCGAGTCCACATCATCTGTCACACTCATCCCCGATTCCACATCATCTGTCACACTCATCACCAAGTCCACATCATCTGTCACGCTCATCACTGAGTCCACATCATCTGTCACACTCATCACCGAGTCCACATCATCTGTCACGCTCATCACTGAGTCCACATCATCTGTCACACTTATCACTGAGTCCACATCATCTCTCACACTCATCACTGAGTCCACATCATCTGTCACGCTCATCACCGAGTCCACATCATCTGTCACACTCATCACCGAGTCCACATCATTATTCACACTCATCACCGAGTCCACATCATCTGTCACACTCATCACCGAGTCCACATCCCCTATCACACACATCACTGAGTCCACATCATCTGTCACACTCATCACTGAGTCCACATCATCTCTCACACTCATCACTGAGTCCAAATCATCTGTCACCCTCATCACCGAGTCCACATCATTTGTCACACTCATCACCAAGTCCACATCATCTATCACACTCATCACTGAGTCCACATCTCTCACACTCATCATTGAGTCCATATCAACTCTCACACTCATCACCAAGTCCACATCATCTACCACACTCATCACTGACTCCACATCATGTCACGCTCATCACCGAGTCCACATCCCCTATCACACTCATCACTGAGTCCCCATCATCTCTCACACTCATGACTGTGTCCACATCATCTGTCACACTCATCACCGAGTCCACATCATCTGTCACACTCATCACCGAGTCCACATCATCTATCACACTCATCACTGAGTCCACATCATGTCACGCTCATCACTGAGTCCACATCATCTGTCACGCTCATCACTGAGTCCACATCATCTGTCACACTCATCATTGAGTCCACATCATCTCTCACACTATTCACCGAGTCCACATCATCTGTCACACTCATCACCGAGTCCACATTATCTGTCACACTCATCACCGAGTCCACATCATCTGTCACGCTCATCTATGAGTCCACATCATCTGTCACACTCATCACCGAGTCCACATCCCCTCTCACACTCATCACTGAGTCCACATCATCTGTCACACTCATCACCGTATCCACATCATCTGTCACACTCATCACTGAGTCCACATCCCCTATCACAGTGATGAGTCCACATCATCTCTCACACTCATCACTGAGTCCACATAATCTGTCACACTCATCAACGAGTCCACATCATCTGTCACACTCATCACTGAGTCCACATCATCTATCAGGCTCATCACTGAGTCCACATCATCTCTCAAGTTCATCACTGAGTCCGCATCATCTCTCACACTCATCACTGAGTCCACATCATCTATCACACTCATCACTGAGTCCACATCATGTCACGCTCATCACCGAGTCCACATCCCCTATCACACTCATCACCGAGTCCACATCATGTCACGCTCATCACCGAGTCCACATCATCTGTCACACTCATCACCAAGTCCACATCATCTATCACACGCATCACTGAGTCCACATCTCTCACACTCATCACTGAGTCCACATCATCTCTCACACTCATCACCGAGTCCACATCATCTGTCAAACTCATCACCGAGTCCACATCATCTGTCACACTCATCACCGAGTCCACATCATCTGTCACACTCATCATTGAGTCCACATCATCTCTCACACTCATCACCGAGTCCACATCATCTGTCACCCTCATCACCGAGTCCACATCATCTGTCACACTCATCACCGAGTCCACATCATTTGTCACACTCATCACCAAGTCCACATCATCTATCACACTCATCACTGAGTCCACATCTCTCACACTCATCATTGAGTCCACATCAACTCTCACACTCATCACTGAGTCCACATCTCTCACACTCATCACTGAGTCCACATCATCTCTCACACTCATCACCGAGTCAACATCATCTGTAACACTCATCACCGAGTCCACATCATATGTCACACTCATCACCGAGTCCACATCAACTGTCACACTCATCATTGAGTCCACATCATCTCTCACACTCATCACCAAATCCACATCATCTACCACACTCATCACTGACTCCACATCATGTCACGCTCATCACCGAGTCCACATCCCCTTTCACACTCATCACTAAGTCCCCATCATCTCTCACACTCATGACTGTGTCCACATCATCTGTCACACTCATCACCGAGTCCACATCATCTGTCACACTCATCACCGAGTCCATATCATCTATCACACTCATCACTGAGTCCACATCATGTCACGCTCATCACCGAGTCCACATCATCTGTCACACTAATCACCGAGTCCACATCCCCTATCACACTCATCACCGGGTCCACATCATCTCTCACACTCATCACTGAGTCCACATCATCTCTCACACTCATCGCTGAGTCCACATCATCTTTCACGCTCATCACCGAGTCCACATCATCTGTCACACTCATCACCGAGTCCACATCATTTGTCACACTCATCACCGAGTCCACATCATCTGTCACACTCATCACCGAGTCCACATCCCCTATCACACACATCACTGAGTCCACATCATCTGTCACACTCATCACCGAGTCCACATCCCCTCTCACACTCATCACTGAGTCCACATCATCTGTCACACTCATCACCGAGTCCACATCATCTCTCGCACCCATCACTGAGTCCACATCATCTCTCACACTCATCGCTGAGTCCGAATCATCTCTCACACTCATCACCGAGTCCACATCATCTGTCACACTCATCACCGAGTCCACATCATCTGTCACACTCATCATCGATTCCATATCATCTGTCACGCTAATCACTGAGTCCACATCATCTCTCACACTCATCACTGAGTCCACATCATCTCTCACACTCATCGCTGAGTCCACATCATCTCTCACACTATTCATCGAGTCCACATCATCTGTCACACTCATCACCGAGTCCACATTATCTGTCACACTCATCATCGAGTCCACATCATCTGTCACGTTCATCTATGAGTCCACATCATCTGTCACACTCATCACCGAGTCCACATCCCCTCTCACACTCATCACTGAGTCCACATCATCTGTCACACTCATCACCGTATCCACATCATCTGTCACACTCATCACCGAGTCCACATCCCCTATCACAGTGATGAGTCCACATCATCTCTCACACTCATCACTGAGTCCACATAATCTGTCACACTCATCAACGAGTCCACATCATCTGTCACACTCATCACTGAGTCCACATCATCTATCAGGCTCATCACTGAGTCCACATCATCTCTCAAGTTCATCACTGAGTCCGCATCATCTCTCACACTCATCACTGAGTCCACATCATCTATCACACTCATCACTGAGTCCACATCATGTCACGCTCATCACCGAGTCCACATCCCCTATCACACTCATCACCGAGTCCACATCATGTCACGCTCATCACCGAGTCCACATTATCTGTCACACTCATCACCAAGTCCACATCATCTATCACACGCATCACTGAGTCCACATCTCTCACACTCATCACTGAGTCCACATCATCTCTCACACTCATCACCGAGTCCACATCATCTGTCACACTCATCACCGAGTCCACATCATCTGTCACACTCATCACCGAGTCCACATCATCTGTCACACTCATCATTGAGTCCACATCATCTCTCACACTCATCACCGAGTCCACATCATCTGTCACACTCATCCCCGATTCCACATCATCTGTCACACTCATCACCGAGTCCACATCATCTGTCACGCTCATCACTGAGTCCACATCATCTGTCACACTCATCACCGAGTCCACATCATCTGTCACGCTCATCACTGAGTCCACATCATCTCTCACACTCATCACTGAGTCCACATCATCTGTCACGCTCATCACCGAGTCCACATCATCTGTCACACTCATCACCGAGTCCACATCATTATTCACACTCATCACCGAGTCCACATCATCTGTCACACTCATCACCGTATCCACATCATCTGTCACACTCATCACCGAGTCCACATCCCCTATCACAGTGATGAGTCCACATCATCTCTCACACTCATCATTGAGTCCACATCAACTCTCACACTCATCACCAAGTCCACATCATCTACCACACTCATCACTGACTCCACATCATGTCACGCTCATCACCGAGTCCACATCCCCTATCACACTCATCACTGAGTCCCCATCATCTCTCACACTCATGACTGTGTCCACATCATCTGTCACACTCATCACCGAGACTACATCATCTGTCACACTCATCACCGAGTCCACATCATCTATCACACTCATCACTGAGTCCACATCATGTCACGCTCATCACTGAGTCCACATCATCTGTCACGCTCATCACTGAGTCCACATCATCTGTCACACTCATCATTGAGTCCACATCATCTCTCACACTATTCACCGAGTCCACATCATCTGTCACACTCATCACCGAGTCCACATTATCTGTCACACTCATCACCGAGTCCACATCATCTGTCACGCTCATCTATGAGTCCACATCATCTGTCACACTCATCACCGAGTCCACATCCCCTCTCACACTCATCACTGAGTCCACATCATCTGTCACACTCATCACCGTATCCACATCATCTGTCACACTCATCACTGAGTCCACATCCCCTATCACAGTGATGAGTCCACATCATCTCTCACACTCATCACTGAGTCCACATAATCTGTCACACTCATCAACGAGTCCACATCATCTGTCACACTCATCACTGAGTCCACATCATCTATCAGGCTCATCACTGAGTCCACATCATCTCTCTAGTTCATCACTGAGTCCGCATCATCTCTCACACTCATCACTGAGTCCACATCATCTATCACACTCATCACTGAGTCCACATCATGTCACGCTCATCACCGAGTCCACATCCCCTATCACACTCATCACCGAGTCCACATCATGTCACGCTCATCACCGAGTCCACATCATCTGTCACACTCATCACCAAGTCCACATCATCTATCACACGCATCACTGAGTCCACATCTCTCACACTCATCACTGAGTCCACATCATCTCTCACACTCATCACCGAGTCCACATCATCTGTCAAACTCATCACCGAGTCCACATCATCTGTCACACTCATCACCGAGTCCACATCATCTGTCACACTCATCATTGAGTCCACATCATCTCTCACACTCATCACCGAGTCCACATCATCTGTCACCCTCATCACCGAGTCCACATCATCTGTCACACTCATCACCGAGTCCACATCATTTGTCACACTCATCACCAAGTCCACATCATCTATCACACTCATCACTGAGTCCACATCTCTCACACTCATCATTGAGTCCACATCAACTCTCACACTCATCACTGAGTCCACATCTCTCACACTCATCACTGAGTCCACATCATCTCTCACACTCATCACCGAGTCAACATCATCTGTCACACTCATCACCGAGTCCACATCATATGTCACACTCATCACCGAGTCCACATCATCTGTCACACTCATCATTGAGTCCACATCATCTCTCACACTCATCACCAAATCCACATCATCTACCACACTCATCACTGACTCCACATCATGTCACGCTCATCACCGAGTCCACATCCCCTTTCACACTCATCACTAAGTCCCCATCATCTCTCACACTCATGACTGTGTCCACATCATCTGTCACACTCATCCCCGATTCCACATCATCTGTCACACTCATCACCGAGTCCACATCATCTGTCACGCTCATCACTGAGTCCACATCATCTGTCACACTCATCACCGAGTCCACATCATCTGTCACGCTCATCACTGAGTCCACATCATCTGTCACACTCATCACTGAGTCCACATCATCTCTCACACTCATCACTGAGTCCACATCATCTGTCACGCTCGTCACCGAGTCCACATCATCTGTCACACTCATCACCGAGTCCACATCATTATTCACACTCATCACCGAGTCCACATCATCTGTCACACTCATCACCGTATCCACATCATCTGTCACACTCATCACCGAGTCCACATCCCCTATCACAGTGATGAGTCCACATCATCTCTCACACTCATCACTGAGTCCACATAATCTGTCACACTCATCAACGAGTCCACATCATCTGTCACACTCATCACTGAGTCCACATCATCTATCAGGCTCATCACTGAGTCCACATCATCTCTCAAGTTCATCACTGAGTCCGCATCATCTCTCACACTCATCACTGAGTCCACATCATCTATCACACTCATCACTGAGTCCACATCATGTCACGCTCATCACCGAGTCCACATCCCCTATCACACTCATCACCGAGTCCACATCATGTCACGCTCATCACCGAGTCCACATCATCTGTCACACTCATCACCAAGTCCACATCATCTATCACACGCATCACTGAGTCCACATCTCTCACACTCATCACTGAGTCCACATCATCTCTCACACTCATCACCGAGTCCACATCATCTGTCACACTCATCACCGAGTCCACTTCATCTGTCACACTCATCACCGAGTCCACATCATCTGTCACACTCATCATTGAGTCCACATCATCTCTCACACTCATCACCGAGTACACATCATCTGTCACACTCATCCCCGATTCCACATCATCTGTCACACTCATCACCGAGTCCACATCATCTGTCACGCTCATCACTGAGTCCACATCATCTGTCACACTCATCACCGAGTCCACATCATCTGTCACGCTCATCACTGAGTCCACATCATCTGTCACACTCATCACTGAGTCTACATCATCTCTCACACTCATCACTGAGTCCACATCATCTGTCACGCTCATCACCGAGTCCACATCATCTGTCACACTCATCACCGAGTCCACATCATTATTCACACTCATCACCGAGTCCACATCATCTGTCACACTCATCACCGAGTCCACATCCCCTATCACACACATCACTGAGTCCACATCATCTGTCACACTCATCACTGAGTCCACATCATCTCTCACACTCATCACTGAGTCCAAATCATCTGTCACCCTCATCACCGAGTCCACATCATCTGTCACACTCATCACCGAGTCCACATCATTTGTCACACTCATCACCAAGTCCACATCATCTATCACACTCATCACTGAGTCCACATCTCTCACACTCATCATTGAGTCCGCATCAACTCTCACACTCATCACCAAGTCCACATCATCTACCACACTCATCACTGACTCCACATCATGTCACGCTCATCACCGAGTCCACATCCCCTATCACACTCATCACTGAGTCCCCATCGTCTCTCACACTCATGACTGTGTCCACATCATCTGTCACACTCATCACCGAGTCCACATCATCTGTCACACTCATCACCGAGTCCACATCATCTATCACACTCATCACTGAGTCCACATCATCTATCAGGCTCATCACTGAGTCCACATCATCTCTCAAGTTCATCACTGAGTCCGCATCATCTCTCACACTCATCACTGAGTCCACATCATCTATCACACTCATCACTGAGTCCACATCATGTCACGCTCATCACCGAGTCCACATCCCCTATCACACTCATCACCGAGTCCACATCATGTCACGCTCATCACCGAGTCCACATCATCTGTCACACTCATCACCAAGTCCACATCATCTATCACACGCATCACTGAGTCCACATCTCTCACACTCATCACTGAGTCCACATCATCTCTCACACTCATCACCGAGTCCACATCATCTGTCACACTCATCACCGAGTCCACTTCATCTGTCACACTCATCACCGAGTCCACATCATCTGTCACACTCATCATTGAGTCCACATCATCTCTCACACTCATCACCGAGTACACATCATCTGTCACACTCATCCCCGATTCCACATCATCTGTCACACTCATCACCGAGTCCACATCATCTGTCACGCTCATCACTGAGTCCACATCATCTGTCACACTCATCACCGAGTCCACATCATCTGTCACGCTCATCACTGAGTCCACATCATCTGTCACACTCATCACTGAGTCTACATCATCTCTCACACTCATCACTGAGTCCACATCATCTGTCACGCTCATCACCGAGTCCACATCATCTGTCACACTCATCACCGAGTCCACATCATTATTCACACTCATCACCGAGTCCACATCATCTGTCACACTCATCACCGAGTCCACATCCCCTATCACACACATCACTGAGTCCACATCATCTGTCACACTCATCACTGAGTCCACATCATCTCTCACACTCATCACTGAGTCCAAATCATCTGTCACCCTCATCACCGAGTCCACATCATCTGTCACACTCATCACCGAGTCCACATCATTTGTCACACTCATCACCAAGTCCACATCATCTATCACACTCATCACTGAGTCCACATCTCTCACACTCATCATTGAGTCCGCATCAACTCTCACACTCATCACCAAGTCCACATCATCTACCACACTCATCACTGACTCCACATCATGTCACGCTCATCACCGAGTCCACATCCCCTATCACACTCATCACTGAGTCCCCATCATCTCTCACACTCATGACTGTGTCCACATCATCTGTCACACTCATCACCGAGTCCACATCATCTGTCACACTCATCACCGAGTCCACATCATCTATCACACTCATCACTGAGTCCACATCATCTATCAGGCTCATCACTGAGTCCACATCATCTCTCAAGTTCATCACTGAGTCCGCATCATCTCTCACACTCATCACTGAGTCCACATCATCTATCACACTCATCACTGAGTCCACATCATGTCACGCTCATCACCGAGTCCACATCCCCTATCACACTCATCACCGAGTCCACATCATGTCACGCTCATCACCGAGTCCACATCATCTGTCACACTCATCACCAAGTCCACATCATCTATCACACGCATCACTGAGTCCACATCTCTCACACTCATCACTGAGTCCACATCATCTCTCACACTCATCACCGAGTCCACATCATCTGTCACACTCATCACCGAGTCCACATCATCTGTCACACTCATCACCGAGTCCACATCATCTGTCACACTCATCATTGAGTCCACATCATCTCTCACACTCATCACCGAGTCCACATCATCTGTCACGCTCATCACTGAGTCCACATCATCTGTCACACTCATCACTGAGTCTACATCATCTCTCACACTCATCACTGAGTCCACATCATCTGTCACGCTCATCACCGAGTCCACATCATCTGTCACACTCATCACCGAGTCCACATCATTATTCACACTCATCACCGAGTCCACATCATCTGTCACACTCATCACCGAGTCCACATCCCCTATCACACACATCACTGAGTCCACATCATCTGTCACACTCATCACTGAGTCCACATCATCTCTCACACTCATCACTGAGTCCAAATCATCTGTCACCCTCATCACCGAGTCCACATCATCTGTCACACTCATCACCGAGTCCACATCATTTGTCACACTCATCACCAAGTCCACATCATCTATCACACTCATCACTGAGTCCACATCTCTCACACTCATCATTGAGTCCGCATCAAATCTCACACTCATCACCAAGTCCACATCATCTACCACACTCATCACTGACTCCACATCATGTCACGCTCATCACCGAGTCCACATCCCCTATCACACTCATCACTGAGTCCCCATCATCTCTCACACTCATGACTGTGTCCACATCATCTGTCACACTCATCACCGAGTCCACATCATCTGTCACACTCATCACCGAGTCCACATCATCTATCACACTCATCACTGAGTCCACATCATCTATCAGGCTCATCACTGAGTCCACATCATCTCTCAAGTTCATCACTGAGTCCGCATCATCTCTCACACTCATCACTGAGTCCACATCATCTATCACACTCATCACTGAGTCCACATCATGTCACGCTCATCACCGAGTCCACATCCCCTATCACACTCATCACCGAGTCCACATCATGTCAAGCTCATCACCGAGTCCACATCATCTGTCACACTCATCACCAAGTCCACATCATCTATCACACGCATCACTGAGTCCACATCTCTCACACTCATCACTGAGTCCACATCATCTCTCACACTCATCACCGAGTCCACATCATCTGTCACACTCATCACCGAGTCCACTTCATCTGTCACACTCATCACCGAGTCCACATCATCTGTCACACTCATCATTGAGTCCACATCATCTCTCACACTCATCACCGAGTACACATCATCTGTCACACTCATCCCCGATTCCACATCATCTGTCACACTCATCACCGAGTCCACATCATCTGTCACGCTCATCACTGAGTCCACATCATCTGTCACACTCATCACCGAGTCCACATCATCTGTCACGCTCATCACTGAGTCCACATCATCTGTCACACTCATCACTGAGTCTACATCATCTCTCACACTCATCACTGAGTCCACATCATCTGTCACGCTCATCACCGAGTCCACATCATCTGTCACACTCATCACCGAGTCCACATCATTATTCACACTCATCACCGAGTCCACATCATCTGTCACACTCATCACCGAGTCCACATCCCCTATCACACACATCACTGAGTCCACATCATCTGTCACACTCATCACTGAGTCCACATCATCTCTCACACTCATCACTGAGTCCAAATCATCTGTCACCCTCATCACCGAGTCCACATCATCTGTCACACTCATCACCGAGTCCACATCATTTGTCACACTCATCACCAAGTCCACATCATCTATCACACTCATCACTGAGTCCACATCTCTCACACTCATCATTGAGTCCGCATCAACTCTCACACTCATCACCAAGTCCACATCATCTACCACACTCATCACTGACTCCACATCATGTCACGCTCATCACCGAGTCCACATCCCCTATCACACTCATCACTGAGTCCCCATCATCTCTCACACTCATGACTGTGTCCACATCATCTGTCACACTCATCACCGAGTCCACATCATCTGTCACACTCATCACCGAGTCCACATCATCTATCACACTCATCACTGAGTCCACATCATCTATCAGGCTCATCACTGAGTCCACATCATCTCTCAAGTTCATCACTGAGTCCGCATCATCTCTCACACTCATCACTGAGTCCACATCATCTATCACACTCATCACTGAGTCCACATCATGTCACGCTCATCACCGAGTCCACATCCCCTATCACACTCATCACCGAGTCCACATCATGTCACGCTCATCACCGAGTCCACATCATCTGTCACACTCATCACCAAGTCCACATCATCTATCACACGCATCACTGAGTCCACATCTCTCACACTCATCACTGAGTCCACATCATCTCTCACACTCATCACCGAGTCCACATCATCTGTCACACTCATCACCGAGTCCACATCATCTGTCACACTCATCACCGAGTCCACATCATCTGTCACACTCATCATTGAGTCCACATCATCTCTCACACTCATCACCGAGTCCACATCATCTGTCACACTCATCCCCGATTCCACATCATCTGTCACACTCATCACCGAGTCCACATCATCTGTCACGCTCATCACTGAGTCCACATCATCTGTCACACTCATCACCGAGTCCACATCATCTGTCACGCTCATCACTGAGTCCACATCATCTGTCACACTCATCACTGAGTCCACATCATCTCTCACACTCATCACTGAGTCCACATCATCTGTCACGCTCATCACCGAGTCCACATCATCTGTCACACTCATCACCGAGTCCACATCATTATTCACACTCATCACCGAGTCCACATCATCTGTCACACTCATCACCGTATCCACATCATCTGTCACACTCATCACCGAGTCCACATCCCCTATCACAGTGATGAGTCCACATCATCTCTCACACTCATCACTGAGTCCACATAATCTGTCACACTCATCAACGAGTCCACATCATCTGTCACACTCATCACTGAGTCCACATCATCTATCAGGCTCATCACTGAGTCCACATCATCTCTCAAGTTCATCACTGAGTCCGCATCATCTCTCACACTCATCACTGAGTCCACATCATCTATCACACTCATCACTGAGTCCACATCATCTGTCACACTCATCACCGAGTCCACTTCATCTGTCACACTCATCACCGAGTCCACATCATCTGTCACACTCATCATTGAGTCCACATCATCTCTCACACTCATCACCGAGTCCACATCATCTGTCACACTCATCCCCGATTCCACATCATCTGTCACACTCATCACCGAGTCCACATCATCTGTCACGCTCATCACTGAGTCCACATCATCTGTCACACTCATCACCGAGTCCACATCATCTGTCACGCTCATCACTGAGTCCACATCATCTGTCACACTCATCACTGAGTCTACATCATCTCTCACACTCATCACTGAGTCCACATCATCTGTCACGCTCATCACCGAGTCCACATCATCTGTCACACTCATCACCGAGTCCACATCATTATTCACACTCATCACCGAGTCCACATCATCTGTCACACTCATCACCGAGTCCACATCCCCTATCACACACATCACTGAGTCCACATCATCTGTCACACTCATCACTGAGTCCACATCATCTCTCACACTCATCACTGAGTCCAAATCATCTGTCACCCTCATCACCGAGTCCACATCATCTGTCACACTCATCACCGAGTCCACATCATTTGTCACACTCATCACCAAGTCCACATCATCTATCACACTCATCACTGAGTCCACATCTCTCACACTCATCATTGAGTCCGCATCAACTCTCACACTCATCACCAAGTCCACATCATCTACCAGACTCATCACTGACTCCACATCATGTCACGCTCATCACCGAGTCCACATCCCCTATCACACTCATCACTGAGTCCCCATCATCTCTCACACTCATGACTGTGTCCACATCATCTGTCACACTCATCACCGAGTTCACATCATCTCTCACACTCATCACTGAGTCCACATCATCTCTCACACTCATCGCTGAGTCCACATAATCTCTCACACTCATCACCGAGTCCACATCATCTGTCACACTCATCACCGAGTCCACATCATCTGTCACACTCATCACCGAGGCCACATAATCTGTCACGCTCATCACTGAGTCCACATCATCTGTCACGCTCATCACTGAGTCCACATCATCTCTCACACTCATCACCAAGTCCACATCATCTATAACACTCATCACTGAGTCCACATCATGTCACGCTCATCACCGAATCAACATCCCCTATCACACTCATCACTGAGTCCACATCTCTCACACTCATCACTGAGTCCACATCATCTGTCAAACTCATCACTGAGTCCACATCATCTCTCACACTCATCACTGAGTCCACATCATGTCTCACACTCATGACTGAGTCCACATCATCTGTCACACTCATCACCGTATCCACATCATCTGTCACACTCATCACCGAGTCCACATCCCCTATCACACACATCACCAAGTCCACATCATCTGTCACGCTCATCACTGAGTCCACATCATCTGTCACGCTCATCACCGAGTCCACATCATCTGTCACACTCATCACCGAGTCCACATCATCTGTCACACTCATCACTGAGTCCACATCATCTGTCACACTCATCACCGAGTCCACATCATCTCTCACACTCATCACCGAGTCCACATCATCTGTCATAGTCATCACTTAGTCCACATAATCTATCAGGCTCATCACTGAGTCCACATCATCTCTCACACTCATAACTGAGTCCGCATCATCTCTCACACTCATCACTGAGTCCACATCATCTCACACACTCAACACTGAGTCCACATCATGTCACGCTCATCACCGAGTCCACATCCCCTATCACACTCATCACCGAGTCCACATCATGTCACGCTCATCACCGAGTCCACATCATCTGTCACACTCATCACCAAGTCCACATAATCTATCACACTCATCACTGAGTCCACATCTCTCACACTCATCACTGAGTCCACATCATCTCTCACACTCATCACCGAGTCCACATCATCTGTCACACTCATCACCGAGTCCACATCATCTGTCACACTCATCACCGAGTCCACATCATCTGTCACACTCATCATTGAGTCCACATCATCTCTCAAACTCATCACCAAATCCACATCATCTACCACACTCATCACTGACTCCACATCATGTCACGCTCATCACCGAGTCCACATCCCCTTTCACACTCATCACTGAGTCCCCATCATCTCTCACACTCATGACTGTGTCCACATCATCTGTCACACTCATCACCGAGTCCACATCATCTGTCACACTCATCACCGAGTCCACATCATCTATCACACTCATCACTGAGTCCACATCATGTCACGCTCATCACCGAGTCCACATCATCTGTCACACTAATCACCGAGTCCACATCCCCTATCACACTCATCACCGAGTCCACATCATCTCTCACACTCATCACTGAGTCCACATCATCTCTCACACTCATCGCTGAGTCCACATCATCTGTCACGCTCATCACCGAGTCCACATCATCTGTCACACTCATCACAGAGTCCACATCATTTGTCACACTCATCACCGAGTCCACATCACCTGTCACACTCATCACCGAGTCCACGTCCCCTATCACACATATCACTGAGTCCACATAATCTGTCATACTCATCACCGAGTCCACATCCCCTCTCACACTCATCACTGAGTCCACATCATCTGTCACACTCATCACCGAGTCCACATCATCTCTCACACCCATCACTGAGTCCACATCATCTCTCACACTCATCGCTGAGTCCGAATCATCTCTCACACTCATCACCGAGTCCACATCATCTGTCACACTCATCACCGAGTCCACATCATCTGTCACACTCATCACCGATTCCACATCATCTGTCACGCTCATCACTGAGTCCACATCATCTCTCACACTCATCACTGAGTCCACATCATCTCTCACACTCATCGCTGAGTCCACATCATCTCTCAAATTATTCACCGAGTCCACATCATCTGTCACACTCATCACCGAGTCCACATTATCTGTCACACTCATCACCGAGTCCACATCATCTGTCACGCTCATCTATGAGTCCACATCATCTGTCACACTCATCACCGAGTCCACATCCCCTCTCACACTCATCACTGAGTCCACATCATCTGTCACACTCATCACCGTATCCACATCATCTGTCACACTCATCACCGAGTCCACATCCCCTATCACAGTGATGAGTCCACATCATCTCTCACACTCATCACTGAGTCCACATAATCTGTCACACTCATCAACGAGTCCACATCATCTGTCACACTCATCACTGAGTCCACATCATCTATCAGGCTCATCACTGAGTCCACATCATCTCTCAAGTTCATCACTGAGTCCGCATCATCTCTCACACTCATCACCGAGTCCACATCATCTCTCACACTCATCACCGAGTCCACATCATCTGTCACACTCATCACCGAGTCCACATCATTTGTCACACTCATCACCGAGTCCACATCATCTGTCACACTCATCACCGAGTCCACATCCCCTATCACACACATCACTGAGTCCACATCATCTGTCACACTCATCACCGAGTCCACATCCCCTCTCACACTCATCACTGAGTCCACATCATCTGTCACACTCATCACCGAGTCCACATCATCTGTCACGCTCATCACTGAGTCTACATCATCTGTCACACTCATCACTGAGTCCACATCTCTCACACTCATCACTGAGTCCACATGATCTCTCACACTCATCACCGAGTCCAAATCATCTGTCACACTCATCACCGTATCCACATCATCTGTCACACTCATCACCGAGTCCACATCCCCTATCACAGTGATGAGTCCACATCATCTCTCACACTCATCACTGAGTCCACATCATCTGTCACACTCATCACCGAGTCCACATTCCCTATCACACTCATCACCAAGTCCACATCATCTGTCACACTCATCACTGAGTCCACATCATCTGTCACACTCATCACCGAGTCCACATTGCCTATCACACTCATCACCAAGTCCACATCATCTGTCACACTCATCACTGAGTCCACATCATCTGTCATGCTCATCACTGAGTCCACATCATCTGCAACACTCATCACCGAGTCCACATAATCTGTCACACTCATCACTGAGTCCACATCATCTGTCACACTCATCACCGAGTCCACATTCCCTATCACACTCATCACCAAGTCCACATCATCTGTCACACTCATCACTGAGTCCACATCATCTGTCACACTCATCACCGAGTCCACATTGCCTATCACACTCATCACCAAGTCCACATCATCTGTCACACTCATCACTGAGTCCACATCATCTGTCATGCTCATCACTGAGTCCACATCATCTGCAACACTCATCACCGAGTCCACATAATCTGTCACACTCATCAACGAGTCCACATCATCTGTCACACTCATCACTGAGTCCACATCATCTATCAGGCTCATCACTGAGTCCACATCATCTCTCAAGTTCATCACTGAGTCCGCATCATCTCTCACACTCATCACTGAGTCCACATCATCTATCACACTCATCACTGAGTCCACATCATGTCACGCTCATCACCGAGTCCACATCCCCTATCACACTCATCACCGAGTCCACATCATGTCACGCTCATCACCGAGTCCACATCATCTGTCACACTCATCACCAAGTCCACATCATCTATCACACGCATCACTGAGTCCACATCTCTCACACTCATCACTGAGTCCACATCATCTCTCACACTCATCACCGAGTCCACATCATCTGTCACACTCATCACCGAGTCCACATCATCTGTCACACTCATCACCGAGTCCACATCATCTGTCACACTCATCATTGAGTCCACATCATCTCTCACACTCATCACCAAGTCCACGTCATCTACCACACTCATCACTGACTCCACATCATGTCACGCTCATCACCGAGTCCACATCCCCTATCACACTCATCACTGAGTCCACATCATGTCACGCTCATCACCGAGTCCACATCATCTGTCACACTAATCACCGAGTCCACATCCCCTATCACACTCATCACCGAGTCCACATCATCTCTCACACTCATCACTGAGTCCACATCATCTCTCACGCTCATCACCGAGTCCACATCATCTGTCACGCTCATCACCAAGTCCACATCATCTATCACACGCATCACTGAGTCCACATCATCTCTCACACTCATCACCGAGTCCACATCATCTGTCACACTCATCACCGAGTCCACATCATCTGTCACACTCATCACCGAGTCCACATCATCTGTCACACTCATCATTGAGTCCACATCATCTCTCACACTCATCACCAAGTCCACGTCATCTACCACACTCATCACTGACTCCACATCATGTCACGCTCATCACCGAGTCCACATCCCCTATCACACTCATCACTGAGTCCACATCATCTCTCACACTCATCGCTGAGTCCACATCATCTCTCACACTCATCACCGAGTCCACATCATCTCTCACACTCATCACCGAGTCCACATCATCTGTCACACTCATCACCGAGTCCACATCATCTGTCACGCTCATCACTGAGTCCACATCTTCTGTCACACTCATCACCGAGTCCACATCCCCTCTCACACTCATCACTGAGTCCATATCATCTGTCACACTCATCACCGAGTCCCCATCATCTGTCACGCTCATCACTGAGTCCACATCATCTGTCACACTCATCACTGAGTCCACATCATCTGTCACACTCATCACTGAGTCCACATCATCTGTCACGCTCATCACCGAGTCCACATCATCTGTCACACTCATCACCGAGTCCACATCATTTGTCACGCTCATCACCGAGTCCACATCATCTGTCACACTCATCACCGAGTCCACATCCCCTATCACACACATCACTGAGTCCACATCATCTGTCACACTCATCACCGAGTCCACATCCCCTCTCACACTCATCACTGAGTCCACATCATCTGTCACACTCATCACCGAGTCCACATCATCTGTCACGCTCATCACTGAGTCTACATCATCTGTCACACTCATCACTGAGTCCACATCTCTCACACTCATCACTGAGTCCACATCATCTCTCACACTCATCACCGAGTCCAAATCATCTGTCACACTCATCACCGTATCCACATCATCTGTCACACTCATCACCGAGTCCACATCCCCTATCACAGTGATGAGTCCACATCATCTCTCACACTCATCACTGAGTCCACATAATCTGTCACACTCATCAACGTGTCCACATCATCTGTCACACTCATCACTGAGTCCACATCATCTGTCACACTCATCACCGAGTCCACATTCCCTATCACACTCATCACCAAGTCCACATAATCTGTCACACTCATCACTGAGTCCACATCATCTGTCACACTCATCACCGAGTCCACATTGCCTATCACACTCATCACCAAGTCCACATCATCTGTCACACTCATCACTGAGTCCACATCATCTGTCATGCTCATCACTGAGTCCACATCATCTGCAACACTCATCACCGAGTCCACATCATCTGTCACACTCATCACCGAGTCCACATCATCTGTCACACTCATCACCGAGTCCACATCATCTGTCACAGTCATCACCGAGTCCACATCATCTGTCACACTCATCACCGAGTCCACATCATCTGTCACAGTCATCACCGAGTCCACATCATCTGTCACACTCATCACTGAGTCCACATCATCTGTCACACTCATCACCGAGTCCACATCATCTGTCACACTCATCACTGAGTCCACATCATCTCTCACACTCATCACTGAGTCCACATCATCTGTCACACTCATCAACGAGTCCACATCATCTGTCACACTCATCACTGAGTCCACATCATCTGTCACACTCATCACCGAGTCCACATTCCCTATCACACTCATCACCAAGTCCACATCATCTGTCACACTCATCACTGAGTCCACATCATCTGTCACACTCATCACCGAGTCCACATTCCCTATCACACTCATCACCAAGTCCACATCATCTGTCACACTCATCACTGAGTCCACATCATCTGTCACACTCATCACCGAGTCCACATTCCCTATCACACTCATCACCAAGTCCACATCATCTGTCACACTCATCACTGAGTCCACATCATCTGTCATGCTCATCACTGAGTCCACATCATCTGCAACACTCATCACCGAGTCCACATCATCTGCAACACTCATCACCGAGTCCAAATCATCTGTCACACTCATCACCAAGTCCACATCATCTACCACACTCATCACTGACTCCACATCATGTCACGCTCATCACCGAGTCCACATCCCCTATCACACTCATCACTGAGTCCCCATCATCTCTCACACTCATGACTGTGTCCACATCATCTGTCACACTCATCACCGAGTCCACATCATCTGTCACACTCATCACCGAGTCCACATCATCTATCACACTCATCACTGAGTCCACATCATGTCACGCTCATCACCGAGTCCACATTATCTGTCACACTAATCACCGAGTACACATCCCCTATCACACTCATCACCGAGTCCACATCATCTCTCACACTCATCACTGAGTCCACATCATCTCTCACACTCATCGCTGAGTCCACATCATCTCTCACACTCATCACCGAGTCCACATCATCTGTCACACTCATCCCCGATTCCACATCATCTGTCACACTCATCACCGAGTCCACATCATCTGTCACGCTCATCACTGAGTCCACATCATCTGTCACACTCATCACCGAGTACACATCATCTGTCACGCTCATCACTGAGTCCACATCATCTGTCACACTCATCACTGAGTCCACATCATCTCTCACACTCATCACTGAGTCCACATCATCTGTCACGCTCATCACCGAGTCCACATCATCTGTCACACTCATCACCGAGTCCACATCATTTGTCACACTCATCACCGAGTCCACATCATCTGTCACACTCATCACCGAGTCCACATCCCCTATCACACACATCACTGAGTCCACATCATCTGTCACACTCATCACTGGGTCCATATCATCTCTCACACTCATCACTGAGTCCAAATCATCTGTCACCCTCATCACCGAGTCCACATCATCTGTCACACTCATCACCGAGTCCACATCATTTGTCACACTCATCACCAAGTCCAGATCATCTATCACACTCATCACTGAGTCCACATCTCTCACACTCATCATTGAGTCCACATCAACTATCACACTCATCACCAAGTCGACATCATCTACCACACTCATCACTGACTCCACATCATGTCACGCTCATCACCGAGTCCACATCCCCTATCACACTCATCACTGTGTCCACATCATCTGTCACACTCATCACCGAGTCCACATCATCTGTCACACTCATCACCGAGTCCACATCATCTATCACACTCATCACTGAGTCCACATCATGTCACGCTCATCACCGAGTCCACATCATCTGTCACACTAATCACCGAGTCCACATCCCCTATCACACTCATCACCGAGTCCACATCATCTCTCACACTCATCACTGAGTCCACATCATCTCTCACACTCATCGCTGAGTCCACATCATCTCTCACACTCATCACCGAGTCCACATCATCTGTCACACTCATCACTGAGTCCACATCATCTGTCACACTCATCACCGAGTCCACATCCCCTCTCACACTCATCACTGAGTCCATATCATCTGTCACACTCATCACCGAGTCCACATCATCTGTCACGCTCATCACTGAGTCCACATCATCTCTCACACTCATCACCGAGTCCACATCATCTGTCACACTCATCACCGAGTCCACATTCCCTCTCACACTCATCACTGAGTCCACATCATCTGTCAAACTCATCATTGAGTCCACATCATCTCTCACACTCATCACCGAGTCCACATCATCTGTCACACTCATCCCCGATTCCACATCATCTGTCACACTCATCACCGAGTCCACATCATCTGTCACGCTCATCACTGAGTCCACATCATCTGTCACACTCATCACCGAGTCCACATCATCTGTCACGCTCATCACTGAGTCCACATCATCTGTCACACTCATCACTGAGTCTACATCATCTCTCACACTCATCACTGAGTCCACATCATCTGTCACGCTCATCACCGAGTCCACATCATCTGTCACACTCATCACCGAGTCCACATCATTATTCACACTCATCACCGAGTCCACATCATCTGTCACACTCATCACCGAGTCCACATCCCCTATCACACACATCACTGAGTCCACATCATCTGTCACACTCATCACTGAGTCCACATCATCTCTCACACTCATCACTGAGTCCAAATCATCTGTCACCCTCATCACCGAGTCCACATCATCTGTCACACTCATCACCGAGTCCACATCATTTGTCACACTCATCACCAAGTCCACATCATCTATCACACTCATCACTGAGTCCACATCTCTCACACTCATCATTGAGTCCGCATCAACTCTCACACTCATCACCAAGTCCACATCATCTACCACACTCATCACTGACTCCACATCATGTCACGCTCATCACCGAGTCCACATCCCCTATCACACTCATCACTGAGTCCCCATCATCTCTCACACTCATGACTGTGTCCACATCATCTGTCACACTCATCACCGAGTCCACATCATCTGTCACACTCATCACCGAGTCCACATCATCTATCACACTCATCACTGAGTCCACATCATGTCACGCTCATCACTGAGTCCACATCATCTGTCACGCTCATCACTGAGTCCACATCATCTCTCACACTCATGACTGTGTCCACATCATCTGTCACACTCATCACCGAGTTCACATCATCTCTCACACTCATCACTGAGTCCACATCATCTCTCACACTCATCGCTGAGTCCACATAATCTCTCACACTCATCACCGAGTCCACATCATCTGTCACACTCATCACCGAGTCCACATCATCTGTCACACTCATCACCGAGGCCACATAATCTGTCACGCTCATCACTGAGTCCACATCATCTGTCACGCTCATCACTGAGTCCACATCATCTCTCACACTCATCACCAAGTCCACATCATCTATAACACTCATCACTGAGTCCACATCATGTCACGCTCATCACCGAATCAACATCCCCTATCACACTCATCACTGAGTCCACATCTCTCACACTCATCATTGAGTCCGCATCAACTCTCACACTCATCACCAAGTCCACATCATGTCACGCTCATCACCGAGTCCACATCCCCTATCACACTCATCACTGAGTCCCCATCATCTCTCACACTCATGACTGTGTCCACATCATCTGTCACACTCATCACCGAGTCCACATCATCTGTCACACTCATCACCGAGTCCACATCATCTATCACACTCATCACTGAGTCCACATCATCTATCAGGCTCATCACTGAGTCCACATCATCTCTCAAGTTCATCACTGAGTCCGCATCATCTCTCACACTCATCACTGAGTCCACATCATCTATCACACTCATCACTGAGTCCACATCATGTCACGCTCATCACCGAGTCCACATCCCCTATCACACTCATCACCGAGTCCACATCATGTCACGCTCATCACCGAGTCCACATCATCTGTCACACTCATCACCAAGTCCACATCATCTATCACACGCATCACTGAGTCCACATCTCTCACACTCATCACTGAGTCCACATCATCTCTCACACTCATCACCGAGTCCACATCATCTGTCACACTCATCACCGAGTCCACATCATCTGTCACACTCATCACCGAGTCCACATCATCTATCACACTCATCACTGAGTCCACATCATGTCACGCTCATCACCGAGTCCACATCATCTGTCACACTAATCACCGAGTCCACATCCCCTATCACACTCATCACCGAGTCCACATCATCTCTCACACTCATCACTGAGTCCACATCATCTCTCACACTCATCGCTGAGTCCACATCATCTCTCACACTCATCACCGAGTCCACATCATCTGTCACACTCATCACTGAGTCCACATCATCTGTCACACTCATCACCGAGTCCACATCCCCTCTCACACTCATCACTGAGTCCATATCATCTGTCATACTCATCACCGAGTCCACATCATCTGTCATGCTCATCACGGGGTCCACATCATCTCTCACACTCATCACCGAGTCCACATCATCTGTCGCACTCATCACCGAGTCCACATTCCCTCTCACACTCATCACTGAGTCCACATCATCTGTCAAACTCATCATTGAGTCCACATCATCTCTCACACTCATCACCGAGTCCACATCATCTGTCACACTCATCCCCGATTCCACATCATCTGTCACACTCATCACCGAGTCCACATCATCTGTCACGCTCATCACTGAGTCCACATCATCTGTCACACTCATCACCGAGTCCACATCATCTGTCACGCTCATCACTGAGTCCACATCATCTGTCACACTCATCACTGAGTCTACATCATCTCTCACACTCATCACTGAGTCCACATCATCTGTCACGCTCATCACCGAGTCCACATCATCTGTCACACTCATCACCGAGTCCACATCATTATTCACACTCATCACCGAGTCCACATCATCTGTCACACTCATCACCGAGTCCACATCCCCTATCACACACATCACTGAGTCCACATCATCTGTCACACTCATCACTGAGTCCACATCATCTCTCACACTCATCACTGAGTCCAAATCATCTGTCACCCTCATCACCGAGTCCACATCATCTGTCACACTCATCACCGAGTCCACATCATTTGTCACACTCATCACCAAGTCCACATCATCTATCACACTCATCACTGAGTCCACATCTCTCACACTCATCATTGAGTCCGCATCAACTCTCACACTCATCACCAAGTCCACATCATCTACCACACTCATCACTGACTCCACATCATGTCACGCTCATCACCGAGTCCACATCCCCTATCACACTCATCACTGAGTCCCCATCATCTCTCACACTCATGACTGTGTCCACATCATCTGTCACACTCATCACCGAGTCCACATCATCTGTCACACTCATCACCGAGTCCACATCATCTATCACACTCATCACTGAGTCCACATCATGTCACGCTCATCACTGAGTCCACATCATCTGTCACGCTCATCACTGAGTCCACATCATCTCTCACACTCATGACTGTGTCCACATCATCTGTCACACTCATCACCGAGTTCACATCATCTCTCACACTCATCACTGAGTCCACATCATCTCTCACACTCATCGCTGAGTCCACATAATCTCTCACACTCATCACCGAGTCCACATCATCTGTCACACTCATCACCGAGTCCACATAATCTGTCACACTCATCACCGAGGCCACATAATCTGTCACGCTCATCACTGAGTCCACATCATCTGTCACGCTCATCACTGAGTCCACATCATCTCTCACACTCATCACCAAGTCCACATCATCTATAACACTCATCACTGAGTCCACATCATGTCACGCTCATCACCGAATCAACATCCCCTATCACACTCATCACTGAGTCCACATCTCTCACACTCATCATTGAGTCCGCATCAACTCTCACACTCATCACCAAGTCCACATCATCTACCACACTCATCACTGACTCCACATCATGTCACGCTCATCACCGAGTCCACATCCCCTATCACACTCATCACTGAGTCCCCATCATCTCTCACACTCATGACTGTGTCCACATCATCTGTCACACTCATCACCGAGTCCACATCATCTGTCACACTCATCACCGAGTCCACATCATCTATCACACTCATCACTGAGTCCACATCATCTATCAGGCTCATCACTGAGTCCACATCATCTCTCAAGTTCATCACTGAGTCCGCATCATCTCTCACACTCATCACTGAGTCCACATCATCTATCACACTCATCACTGAGTCCACATCATGTCACGCTCATCACCGAGTCCACATCCCCTATCACACTCATCACCGAGTCCACATCATGTCACGCTCATCACCGAGTCCACATCATCTGTCACACTCATCACCAAGTCCACATCATCTATCACACGCATCACTGAGTCCACATCTCTCACACTCATCACTGAGTCCACATCATCTCTCACACTCATCACCGAGTCCACATCATCTGTCACACTCATCACCGAGTCCACATCATCTGTCACACTCATCACCGAGTCCACATCATCTGTCACACTCATCATTGAGTCCACATCATCTCTCACACTCATCACCGAGTCCACATCATCTGTCACACTCATCCCCGATTCCACATCATCTGTCACACTCATCACCGAGTCCACATCATCTGTCACGCTCATCACTGAGTCCACATCATCTGTCACACTCATCACCGAGTCCACATCATCTGTCACGCTCATCACTGAGTCCACATCATCTGTCACACTCATCACTGAGTCCACATCATCTCTCACACTCATCACTGAGTCCACATCATCTGTCACGCTCATCACCGAGTCCACATCATCTGTCACACTCATCACCGAGTCCACATCATTATTCACACTCATCACCGAGTCCACATCATCTGTCACACTCATCACCGTATCCACATCATCTGTCACACTCATCACCGAGTCCACATCCCCTATCACAGTGATGAGTCCACATCATCTCTCACACTCATCACTGAGTCCACATAATCTGTCACACTCATCAACGAGTCCACATCATCTGTCACACTCATCACTGAGTCCACATCATCTATCAGGCTCATCACTGAGTCCACATCATCTCTCAAGTTCATCACTGAGTCCGCATCATCTCTCACACTCATCACTGAGTCCACATCATCTATCACACTCATCACTGAGTCCACATCATCTGTCACACTCATCACCGAGTCCACTTCATCTGTCACACTCATCACCGAGTCCACATCATCTGTCACACTCATCATTGAGTCCACATCATCTCTCACACTCATCACCGAGTCCACATCATCTGTCACACTCATCCCCGATTCCACATCATCTGTCACACTCATCACCGAGTCCACATCATCTGTCACGCTCATCACTGAGTCCAAATCATCTGTCACACTCATCACCGAGTCCACATCATCTGTCACGCTCATCACTGAGTCCACATCATCTGTCACACTCATCACTGAGTCTACATCATCTCTCACACTCATCACTGAGTCCACATCATCTGTCACGCTCATCACCGAGTCCACATCATCTGTCACACTCATCACCGAGTCCACATCATTATTCACACTCATCACCGAGTCCACATCATCTGTCACACTCATCACCGAGTCCACATCCCCTATCACACACATCACTGAGTCCACATCATCTGTCACACTCATCACTGAGTCCACATCATCTCTCACACTCATCACTGAGTCCAAATCATCTGTCACCCTCATCACCGAGTCCACATCATCTGTCACACTCATCACCGAGTCCACATCATTTGTCACACTCATCACCAAGTCCACATCATCTATCACACTCATCACTGAGTCCACATCTCTCACACTCATCATTGAGTCCGCATCAACTCTCACACTCATCACCAAGTCCACATCATCTACCACACTCATCACTGACTCCACATCATGTCACGCTCATCACCGAGTCCACATCCCCTATCACACTCATCACTGAGTCCCCATCATCTCTCACACTCATGACTGTGTCCACATCATCTGTCACACTCATCACCGAGTCCACATCATCTGTCACACTCATCACCGAGTCCACATCATCTATCACACTCATCACTGAGTCCACATCATGTCACGCTCATCACTGAGTCCACATCATCTGTCACGCTCATCACTGAGTCCACATCATCTCTCACACTCATGACTGTGTCCACATCATCTGTCACACTCATCACCGAGTTCACATCATCTCTCACACTCATCACTGAGTCCACATCATCTCTCACACTCATCGCTGAGTCCACATAATCTCTCACACTCATCACCGAGTCCACATCATCTGTCACACTCATCACCGAGTCCACATCATCTGTCACACTCATCACCGAGGCCACATAATCTGTCACGCTCATCACTGAGTCCACATCATCTGTCACGCTCATCACTGAGTCCACATCATCTCTCACACTCATCACCAAGTCCACATCATCTATAACACTCATCACTGAGTCCACATCATGTCACGCTCATCACCGAATCAACATCCCCTATCACACTCATCACTGAGTCCACATCTCTCACACTCATCACTGAGTCCACATCATCTGTCAAACTCATCACTGAGTCCACATCATCTCTCACACTCATCACTGAGTCCACATCATGTCTCACACTCATGACTGAGTCCACATCATCTGTCACACTCATCACCGTATCCACATCATCTGTCACACTCATCACCGAGTCCACATCCCCTATCACACACATCACCAAGTCCACATCATCTGTCACGCTCATCACTGAGTCCACATCATCTGTCACGCTCATCACCGAGTCCACATCATCTGTCACACTCATCACCGAGTCCACATCATCTGTCACACTCATCACTGAGTCCACATCATCTGTCACACTCATCACCGAGTCCACATCATCTCTCACACTCATCACCGAGTCCACATCATCTGTCATAGTCATCACTTAGTCCACATAATCTATCAGGCTCATCACTGAGTCCACATCATCTCTCACACTCATAACTGAGTCCGCATCATCTCTCACACTCATCACTGAGTCCACATCATCTCACACACTCAACACTGAGTCCACATCATGTCACGCTCATCACCGAGTCCACATCCCCTATCACACTCATCACCGAGTCCACATCATGTCACGCTCATCACCGAGTCCACATCATCTGTCACACTCATCACCAAGTCCACATCATCTATCACACTCATCACTGAGTCCACATCTCTCACACTCATCACTGAGTCCACATCATCTCTCACACTCATCACCGAGTCCACATCATCTGTCACACTCATCACCGAGTCCACATCATCTGTCACACTCATCACCGAGTCCACATCATCTGTCACACTCATCATTGAGTCCACATCATCTCTCACACTCATCACCAAATCCACATCATCTACCACACTCATCACTGACTCCACATCATGTCACGCTCATCACCGAGTCCACATCCCCTTTCACACTCATCACTGAGTCCCCATCATCTCTCACACTCATGACTGTGTCCACATCATCTGTCACACTCATCACCGAGTCCACATCATCTGTCACACTCATCACCGAGTCCACATCATCTATCACACTCATCACTGAGTCCACATCATGTCACGCTCATCACCGAGTCCACATCATCTGTCACACTAATCACCGAGTCCACATCCCCTATCACACTCATCACCGAGTCCACATCATCTCTCACACTCATCACTGAGTCCACATCATCTCTCACACTCATCGCTGAGTCCACATCATCTGTCACGCTCATCACCGAGTCCACATCATCTGTCACACTCATCACCGAGTCCACATCATTTGTCACACACATCACCGAGTCCACATCACCTGTCACACTCATCACCGAGTCCACGTCCCCTATCACACATATCACTGAGTCCACATAATCTGTCATACTCATCACCGAGTCCACATCCCCTCTCACACTCATCACTGAGTCCACATCATCTGTCACACTCATCACCGAGTCCACATCATCTCTCACACCCATCACTGAGTCCACATCATCTCTCACACTCATCGCTGAGTCCGAATCATCTCTCACACTCATCACCGAGTCCACATCATCTGTCACACTCATCACCGAGTCCACATCATCTGTCACACTCATCACCGATTCCACATCATCTGTCACGCTCATCACTGAGTCCGCATCATCTCTCACACTCATCACTGAGTCCACATCATCTCTCACACTCATCGCTGAGTCCACATCATCTCTCACACTATTCACCGAGTCCACATCATCTGTCACACTCATCACCGAGTCCACATTATCTGTCACACTCATCACCGAGTCCACATCATCTGTCACGCTCATCTATGAGTCCACATCATCTGTCACACTCATCACCGAGTCCACATCCCCTCTCACACTCATCACTGAGTCCACATCATCTGTCACACTCATCACCGTATCCACATCATCTGTCACACTCATCACCGAGTCCAAATCCCCTATCACAGTGATGAGTCCACATCATCTCTCACACTCATCACTGAGTCCACATAATCTGTCACACTCATCAACGAGTCCACATCATCTGTCACACTCATCACTGAGTCCACATCATCTATCAGGCTCATCACTGAGTCCACATCATCTCTCAAGTTCATCACTGAGTCCGCATCATCTCTCACACTCATCACCGAGTCCACATCATCTCTCACACTCATCACCGAGTCCACATCATCTGTCACACTCATCACCGAGTCCACATCATTTGTCACACTCATCACCGAGTCCACATCATCTGTCACACTCATCACCGAGTCCACATCCCCTATCACACACATCACTGAGTCCACATCATCTGTCACACTCATCACCGAGTCCACATCCCCTCTCACACTCATCACTGAGTCCACATCATCTGTCACACTCATCACCGAGTCCACATCATCTGTCACGCTCATCACTGAGTCTACATCATCTGTCACACTCATCACTGAGTCCACATCATCTCTCACACTCATCACCGAGTCCAAATCATCTGTCACACTCATCACCGTATCCACATCATCTGTCACACTCATCACCGAGTCCACATCCCCTATCACAGTGATGAGTCCACATCATCTCTCACACTCATCACTGAGTCCACATCATCTGTCACACTCATCACCGAGTCCACATTCCCTATCACACTCATCACCAAGTCCACATCATCTGTCACACTCATCACTGAGTCCACATCATCTGTCACACTCATCACCGAGTCCACATTGCCTATCACACTCATCACCAAGTCCACATCATCTGTCACACTCATCACTGAGTCCACATCATCTGTCATGCTCATCACTGAGTCCACATCATCTGCAACACTCATCACCGAGTCCACATAATCTGTCACACTCATCACTGAGTCCACATCATCTGTCACACTCATCACCGAGTCCACATTCCCTATCACACTCATCACCAAGTCCACATCATCTGTCACACTCATCACTGAGTCCACATCATCTGTCACACTCATCACCGTGTCCACATTGCCTATCACACTCATCACCAAGTCCACATCATCTGTCACACTCATCACTGAGTCCACATCATCTGTCATGCTCATCACTGAGTCCACATCATCTGCAACACTCATCACCGAGTCCACATAATCTGTCACACTCATCAACGAGTCCACATCATCTGTCACACTCATCACTGAGTCCACATCATCTATCAGGCTCATCACTGAGTCCACATCATCTCTCAAGTTCATCACTGAGTCCGCATCATCTCTCACACTCATCACTGAGTCCACATCATCTATCACACTCATCACTGAGTCCACATCATGTCACGCTCATCACCGAGTCCACATCCCCTATCACACTCATCACCGAGTCCACATCATGTCACGCTCATCACCGAGTCCACATCATCTGTCACACTCATCACCAAGTCCACATCATCTATCACACGCATCACTGAGTCCACATCTCTCACACTCATCACTGAGTCCACATCATCTCTCACACTCATCACCGAGTCCACATCATCTGTCACACTCATCACCGAGTCCACATCATCTGTCACACTCATCACCGAGTCCACATCATCTGTCACACTCATCATTGAGTCCACATCATCTCTCACACTCATCACCAAGTCCACGTCATCTACCACACTCATCACTGACTCCACATCATGTCACGCTCATCACCGAGTCCACATCCCCTATCACACTCATCACTGAGTCCCCATCATCTCTCACACTCATCACCGAGTCCACATCATCTATCACACTCATCACTGAGTCCACATCATGTCACGCTCATCACCGAGTCCACATCATCTGTCACACTAATCACCGAGTCCACATCCCCTATCACACTCATCACCGAGTCCACATCATCTCTCACGCTCATCACCGAGTCCACATCATCTGTCACACTCATCACCAAGTCCACATCATCTATCACACGCATCACTGAGTCCACATCTCTCACACTCATCACTGAGTCCACATCATCTCTCACACTCATCACCGAGTCCACATCATCTGTCACACTCATCACCGAGTCCACATCATCTGTCACACTCATCACCGAGTCCACATCATCTGTCACACTCATCATTGAGTCCACATCATCTCTCACACTCATCACCAAGTCCACGTCATCTACCACACTCATCACTGACTCCACATCATGTCACGCTCATCACCGAGTCCACATCCCCTATCACACTCATCACTGAGTCCACATCATGTCACGCTCATCACCGAGTCCACATCATCTGTCACACTAATCACCGAGTCCACATCCCCTATCACACTCATCACCGAGTCCACATCATCTCTCACACTCATCACTGAGTCCACATCATCTCTCACGCTCATCACCGAGTCCACATCATCTGTCACGCTCATCACCAAGTCCACATCATCTATCACACGCATCACTGAGTCCACATCATCTCTCACACTCATCACCGAGTCCACATCATCTGTCACACTCATCACCGAGTCCACATCATCTGTCACACTCATCACCGAGTCCACATCATCTGTCACACTCATCATTGAGTCCACATCATCTCTCACACTCATCACCAAGTCCACGTCATCTACCACACTCATCACTGACTCCACATCATGTCACGCTCATCACCGAGTCCACATCCCCTATCACACTCATCACTGAGTCCACATCATCTCTCACACTCATCGCTGAGTCCACATCATCTCTAAGACTCATCACCGAGTCCACATCATCTCTCACACTCATCACCGAGTCCACATCATCTGTCACACTCATCACCGAGTCCACATCATCTGTCACGCTCATCACTGAGTCCACATCTTCTGTCACACTCATCACCGAGTCCACATCCCCTCTCACACTCATCACTGAGTCCATATCATCTGTCACACTCATCACCGAGTCCCCATCATCTGTCACGCTCATCACTGAGTCCACATCATCTGTCACACTCATCACTGAGTCCACATCATCTGTCACGCTCATCACCGAGTCCACATCATCTGTCACACTCATCACCGAGTCCACATCATTTGTCACGCTCATCACCGAGTCCACATCATCTGTCACACTCATCACCGAGTCCACATCCCCTATCACACACATCACTGAGTCCACATCATCTGTCACACTCATCACCGAGTCCACATCCCCTCTCACACTCATCACTGAGTCCACATCATCTGTCACACTCATCACCGAGTCCACATCATCTGTCACGCTCATCACTGAGTCTACATCATCTGTCACACTCATCACTGAGTCCACATCTCTCACACTCATCACTGAGTCCACATCATCTCTCACACTCATCACCGAGTCCAAATCATCTGTCACACTCATCACCGTATCCACATCATCTGTCACACTCATCACCGAGTCCACATCCCCTATCACAGTGATGAGTCCACATCATCTCTCACACTCATCACTGAGTCCACATAATCTGTCACACTCATCAACGTGTCCACATCATCTGTCACACTCATCACTGAGTCCACATCATCTGTCACACTCATCACCGAGTCCACATTCCCTATCACACTCATCACCAAGTCCACATAATCTGTCACACTCATCACTGAGTCCACATCATCTGTCACACTCATCACCGAGTCCACATTGCCTATCACACTCATCACCAAGTCCACATCATCTGTCACACTCATCACTGAGTCCACATCATCTGTCATGCTCATCACTGAGTCCACATCATCTGCAACACTCATCACCGAGTCCACATCATCTGTCACACTCATCACCGAGTCCACATCATCTGTCACACTCATCACCGAGTCCACATCATCTGTCACAGTCATCACCGAGTCCACATCATCTGTCACACTCATCACTGAGTCCACATCATCTGTCACACTCATCACCGAGTCCACATCATCTGTCACACTCATCACTGAGTCCACATCATCTCTCACACTCATCACTGAGTCCACATCATCTGTCACACTCATCAACGAGTCCACATCATCTGTCACACTCATCACTGAGTCCACATCATCTGTCACACTCATCACCGAGTCCACATTCCCTATCACACTCATCACCAAGTCCACATCATCTGTCACACTCATCACTGAGTCCACATCATCTGTCACACTCATCACCGAGTCCACATTCCCTATCACACTCATCACCAAGTCCACATCATCTGTCACACTCATCACTGAGTCCACATCATCTGTCACACTCATCACCGAGTCCACATTCCCTATCACACTCATCACCAAGTCCACATCATCTGTCACACTCATCACTGAGTCCACATCATCTGTCATGCTCATCACTGAGTCCACATCATCTGCAACACTCATCACCGAGTCCACATCATCTGCAACACTCATCACCGAGTCCAAATCATCTGTCACACTCATCACCAAGTCCACATCATCTACCACACTCATCACTGACTCCACATCATGTCACGCTCATCACCGAGTCCACATCCCCTATCACACTCATCACTGAGTCCCCATCATCTCTCACACTCATGACTGTGTCCACATCATCTGTCACACTCATCACCGAGTCCACATCATCTGTCACACTCATCACCGAGTCCACATCATCTATCACACTCATCACTGAGTCCACATCATGTCACGCTCATCACCGAGTCCACATTATCTGTCACACTAATCACCGAGTACACATCCCCTATCACACTCATCACCGAGTCCACATCATCTCTCACACTCATCACTGAGTCCACATCATCTCTCACACTCATCGCTGAGTCCACATCATCTCTCACACTCATCACCGAGTCCACATCATCTGTCACACTCATCCCCGATTCCACATCATCTGTCACACTCATCACCGAGTCCACATCATCTGTCACGCTCATCACTGAGTCCACATCATCTGTCACACTCATCACCGAGTACACATCATCTGTCACGCTCATCACTGAGTCCACATCATCTGTCACACTCATCACTGAGTCCACATCATCTCTCACACTCATCACTGAGTCCACATCATCTGTCACGCTCATCACCGAGTCCACATCATCTGTCACACTCATCACCGAGTCCACATCATTTGTCACACTCATCACCGTGTCCACATCATCTGTCACACTCATCACCGAGTCCACATCCCCTATCACACACATCACTGAGTCCACATCATCTGTCACACTCATCACTGGGTCCACATCATCTCTCACACTCATCACTGAGTCCAAATCATCTGTCACCCTCATCACCGAGTCCACATCATCTGTCACACTCATCACCGAGTCCACATCATTTGTCACACTCATCACCAAGTCCACATCATCTATCACACTCATCACTGAGTCCACATCTCTCACACTCATCATTGAGTCCACATCAACTATCACACTCATCACCAAGTCCACATCATCTACCACACTCATCACTGACTCCACATCATGTCACGCTCATCACCGAGTCCACATCCCCTATCACACTCATCACTGTGTCCACATCATCTGTCACACTCATCACCGAGTCCACATCATCTGTCACACTCATCACCGAGTCCACATCATCTATCACACTCATCACTGAGTCCACATCATGTCACGCTCATCACCGAGTCCACATCATCTGTCACACTAATCACCGAGTCCACATCCCCTATCACACTCATCACCGAGTCCACATCATCTCTCACACTCATCACTGAGTCCACATCATCTCTCACACTCATCGCTGAGTCCACATCATCTCTCACACTCATCACCGAGTCCACATCATCTGTCACACT
This sequence comes from Lampris incognitus, assembly GCF_029633865.1. NCBI lineage: Eukaryota > Metazoa > Chordata > Actinopteri > Lampriformes > Lampridae > Lampris > Lampris incognitus. The sequence goes on along the minus strand of NC_079212.1, from coordinate 65,609,867 downwards.
CATCACTGAGTCCACATCATCTGTCACACTCATCACCGAGTCCACATCCCCTCTCACACTCATCACTGAGTCCATATCATCTGTCACACTCATCACCGAGTCCACATCATCTGTCACGCTCATCACTGAGTCCACATCATCTCTCACACTCATCACCGAGTCCACATCATCTGTCACACTCATCACCGAGTCCACATTCCCTCTCACACTCATCACTGAGTCCACATCATCTGTCAAACTCATCATTGAGTCCACATCATCTCTCACACTCATCACCGAGTCCACATCATCTGTCACACTCATCCCCGATTCCACATCATCTGTCACACTCATCACCGAGTCCACATCATCTGTCAAGCTCATCACTGAGTCCACATCATCTGTCACACTCATCACCGAGTCCACATCATCTGTCACGCTCATCACTGAGTCCACATCATCTGTCACACTCATCACTGAGTCTACATCATCTCTCACACTCATCACTGAGTCCACATCATCTGTCACGCTCATCACCGAGTCCACATCATCTGTCACACTCATCACCGAGTCCACATCATTATTCACACTCATCACCGAGTCCACATCATCTGTCACACTCATCACCGAGTCCACATCCCCTATCACACACATCACTGAGTCCACATCATCTGTCACACTCATCACTGAGTCCACATCATCTCTCACACTCATCACTGAGTCCAAATCATCTGTCACCCTCATCACCGAGTCCACATCATCTGTCACACTCATCACCGAGTCCACATCATTTGTCACACTCATCACCAAGTCCACATCATCTATCACACTCATCACTGAGTCCACATCTCTCACACTCATCATTGAGTCCGCATCAACTCTCACACTCATCACCAAGTCCACATCATCTACCACACTCATCACTGACTCCACATCATGTCACGCTCATCACCGAGTCCACATCCCCTATCACACTCATCACTGAGTCCCCATCATCTCTCACACTCATGACTGTGTCCACATCATCTGTCACACTCATCACCGAGTCCACATCATCTGTCACACTCATCACCGAGTCCACATCATCTATCACACTCATCACTGAGTCCACATCATGTCACGCTCATCACTGAGTCCACATCATCTGTCACGCTCATCACTGAGTCCACATCATCTCTCACACTCATGACTGTGTCCACATCATCTGTCACACTCATCACCGAGTTCACATCATCTCTCACACTCATCACTGAGTCCACATCATCTCTCACACTCATCGCTGAGTCCACATAATCTCTCACACTCATCACCGAGTCCACATCATCTGTCACACTCATCACCGAGTCCACATCATCTGTCACACTCATCACCGAGGCCACATAATCTGTCACGCTCATCACTGAGTCCACATCATCTGTCACGCTCATCACTGAGTCCACATCATCTCTCACACTCATCACCAAGTCCACATCATCTATAACACTCATCACTGAGTCCACATCATGTCACGCTCATCACCGAATCAACATCCCCTATCACACTCATCACTGAGTCCACATCTCTCACACTCATCACTGAGTCCACATCATCTGTCAAACTCATCACTGAGTCCACATCATCTCTCACACTCATCACTGAGTCCACATCATGTCTCACACTCATGACTGAGTCCACATCATCTGTCACACTCATCACCGTATCCACATCATCTGTCACACTCATCACCGAGTCCACATCCCCTATCACACACATCACCAAGTCCACATCATCTGTCACGCTCATCACTGAGTCCACATCATCTGTCACGCTCATCACCGAGTCCACATCATCTGTCACACTCATCACCGAGTCCACATCATCTGTCACACTCATCACTGAGTCCACATCATCTGTCACACTCATCACCGAGTCCACATCATCTCTCACACTCATCACCGAGTCCACATCATCTCACACACTCAACACTGAGTCCACATCATGTCACGCTCATCACCGAGTCCACATCCCCTATCACACTCATCACCGAGTCCACATCATGTCACGCTCATCACCGAGTCCACATCATCTGTCACACTCATCACCAAGTCCACATCATCTATCACACTCATCACTGAGTCCACATCTCTCACACTCATCACTGAGTCCACATCATCTCTCACACTCATCACCGAGTCCACATAATCTGTCACACTCATCACCGAGTCCACATCATCTGTCACACTCATCATTGAGTCCACATCATCTCTCACACTCATCACCAAATCCACATCATCTACCACACTCATCACTGACTCCACATCATGTCACGCTCATCACCGAGTCCACATCCCCTTTCACACTCATCACTGAGTCCCCATCATCTCTCACACTCATGACTGTGTCCACATCATCTGTCACACTCATCACCGAGTCCACATCATCTGTCACACTCATCACCGAGTCCACATCATCTATCACACTCATCACTGAGTCCACATCATGTCACGCTCATCACCGAGTCCACATCATCTGTCACACTAATCACCGAGTCCACATCCCCTATCACACTCATCACCGAGTCCACATCATCTCTCACACTCATCACTGAGTCCACATCATCTCTCACACTCATCGCTGAGTCCACATCATCTGTCACGCTCATCACCGAGTCCACATCATCTGTCACACTCATCACCGAGTCCACATCATTTGTCACACTCATCACCGAGTCCACATCACCTGTCACACTCATCACCGAGTCCACGTCCCCTATCACACATATCACTGAGTCCACATAATCTGTCATACTCATCACCGAGTCCACATCCCCTCTCACACTCATCACTGAGTCCACATCATCTGTCACACTCATCACCGAGTCCACATCATCTCTCACACCCATCACTGAGTCCACATCATCTCTCACACTCATCGCTGAGTCCGAATCATCTCTCACACTCATCACCGAGTCCACATCATCTGTCACACTCATCACCGAGTCCACATCATCTGTCACACTCATCACCGATTCCACATCATCTGTCACGCTCATCACTGAGTCCACATCATCTCTCACACTCATCACTGAGTCCACATCATCTCTCACACTCATCGCTGAGTCCACATCATCTCTCACACTATTCACCGAGTCCACATCATCTGTCACACTCATCACCGAGTCCCCATTATCTGTCACACTCATCACCGAGTCCACATCATCTGTCACGCTCATCTATGAGTCCACATCATCTGTCACACTCATCACCGAGTCCACATCCCCTCTCACACTCATCACTGAGTCCACATCATCTGTCACACTCATCACCGTATCCACATCATCTGTCACACTCATCACCGAGTCCACATCCCCTATCACAGTGATGAGTCCACATCATCTCTCACACTCATCACTGAGTCCACATAATCTGTCACACTCATCAACGAGTCCACATCATCTGTCACACTCATCACTGAGTCCACATCATCTATCAGGCTCATCACTGAGTCCACATCATCTCTCAAGTTCATCACTGAGTCCGCATCATCTCTCACACTCATCACCGAGTCCACATCATCTCTCACACTCATCACCGAGTCCACATCATCTGTCACACTCATCACCGAGTCCACATCATTTGTCACACTCATCACCGAGTCCACATCATCTGTCACACTCATCACCGAGTCCACATCCCCTATCACACACATCACTGAGTCCACATCATCTGTCACACTCATCACCGAGTCCACATCCCCTCTCACACTCATCACTGAGTCCACATCATCTGTCACACTCATCACCGAGTCCACATCATCTGTCACGCTCATCACTGAGTCTACATCATCTGTCACACTCATCACTGAGTCCACATCTCTCACACTCATCACTGAGTCCACATCATCTCTCACACTCATCACCGAGTCCAAATCATCTGTCACACTCATCACCGTATCCACATCATCTGTCACACTCATCACCGAGTCCACATCCCCTATCACAGTGATGAGTCCACATCATCTCTCACACTCATCACTGAGTCCACATCATCTGTCACACTCATCACCGAGTCCACATTCCCTATCACACTCATCACCAAGTCCACATCATCTGTCACACTCATCACTGAGTCCACATCATCTGTCACACTCATCACCGAGTCCACATTGCCTATCACACTCATCACCAAGTCCACATCATCTGTCACACTCATCACTGAGTCCACATCATCTGTCATGCTCATCACTGAGTCCACATCATCTGCAACACTCATCACCGAGTCCACATAATCTGTCAAACTCATCACTGAGTCCACATCATCTGTCACACTCATCACCGAGTCCACATTCCCTATCACACTCATCACCAAGTCCACATCATCTGTCACACTCATCACTGAGTCCACATCATCTGTCACACTCATCACCGAGTCCACATTGCCTATCACACTCATCACCAAGTCCACATCATCTGTCACACTCATCACTGAGTCCACATCATCTGTCATGCTCATCACTGAGTCCACATCATCTGCAACACTCATCACCGAGTCCACATAATCTGTCACACTCATCAACGAGTCCACATCATCTGTCACACTCATCACTGAGTCCACATCATCTATCAGGCTCATCACTGAGTCCACATCATCTCTCAAGTTCATCACTGAGTCCGCATCATCTCTCACACTCATCACTGAGTCCACATCATCTATCACACTCATCACTGAGTCCACATCATGTCACGCTCATCACCGAGTCCACATCCCCTATCACACTCATCACCGAGTCCACATCATGTCACGCTCATCACCGAGTCCACATCATCTCTCACACTCATCACCAAGTCCACATCATCTATAACACTCATCACTGAGTCCACATCATGTCACGCTCATCACCGAATCAACATCCCCTATCACACTCATCACTGAGTCCACATCTCTCACACTCATCACTGAGTCCACATCATCTGTCAAACTCATCACTGAGTCCACATCATCTCTCACACTCATCACTGAGTCCACATCATGTCTCACACTCATGACTGAGTCCACATCATCTGTCACACTCATCACCGTATCCACATCATCTGTCACACTCATCACCGAGTCCACATCCCCTATCACACACATCACCAAGTCCACATCATCTGTCACGCTCATCACTGAGTCCACATCATCTGTCACGCTCATCACCGAGTCCACATCATCTGTCACACTCATCACCGAGTCCACATCATCTGTCACACTCATCACTGAGTCCACATCATCTGTCACACTCATCACCGAGTCCACATCATCTCTCACACTCATCACCGAGTCCACATCATCTGTCATAGTCATCACTTAGTCCACATAATCTATCAGGCTCATCACTGAGTCCACATCATCTCTCACACTCATAACTGAGTCCGCATCATCTCTCACACTCATCACTGAGTCCACATCATCTCACACACTCAACACTGAGTCCACATCATGTCACGCTCATCACCGAGTCCACATCCCCTATCACACTCATCACCGAGTCCACATCATGTCACGCTCATCACCGAGTCCACATCATCTGTCACACTCATCATCAAGTCCACATCATCTATCACACTCATCACTGAGTCCACATCTCTCACACTCATCACTGAGTCCACATCATCTCTCACACTCATCACCGAGTCCACATCATCTGTCACACTCATCACCGAGTCCACATCATCTGTCACACTCATCACCGAGTCCACATCATCTGTCACACTCATCATTGAGTCCACATCATCTCTCACACTCATCACCAAATCCACATCATCTACCACACTCATCACTGACTCCACATCATGTCACGCTCATCACCGAGTCCACATCCCCTTTCACACTCATCACTGAGTCCCCATCATCTCTCACACTCATGACTGTGTCCACATCATCTGTCACACTCATCACCGAGTCCACATCATCTGTCACACTCATCACCGAGTCCACATCATCTATCACACTCATCACTGAGTCCACATCATGTCAAGCTCATCACCGAGTCCACATCATCTGTCACACTAATCACCGAGTCCACATCCCCTATCACACTCATCACCGAGTCCACATCATCTCTCACACTCATCACTGAGTCCACATCATCTCTCACACTCATCGCTGAGTCCACATCATCTGTCACGCTCATCACCGAGTCCACATCATCTGTCACACTCATCACCGAGTCCACATCATTTGTCACACTCATCACCGAGTCCACATCACCTGTCACACTCATCACCGAGTCCACGTCCCCTATCACACATATCACTGAGTCCACATAATCTGTCATACTCATCACCGAGTCCACATCCCCTCTCACACTCATCACTGAGTCCACATCATCTGTCACACTCTTCACCGAGTCCACATCATCTCTCACACCCATCACTGAGTCCACATCATCTCTCACACTCATCGCTGAGTCCGAATCATCTCTCACACTCATCACCGAGTCCACATCATCTGTCACACTCATCACCGAGTCCACATCATCTGTCACACTCATCACTGAGTCCACATCATCTGTCATGCTCATCACTGAGTCCACATCATCTGCAACACTCATCACCGAGTCCACATAATCTGTCAAACTCATCACTGAGTCCACATCATCTGTCACACTCATCACCGAGTCCACATTCCCTATCACACTCATCACCAAGTCCACATCATCTGTCACACTCATCACTGAGTCCACATCATCTGTCACACTCATCACCGAGTCCACATTGCCTATCACACTCATCACCAAGTCCACATCATCTGTCACACTCATCACTGAGTCCACATCATCTGTCATGCTCATCACTGAGTCCACATCATCTGCAACACTCATCACCGAGTCCACATAATCTGTCACACTCATCAACGAGTCCACATCATCTGTCACACTCATCACTGAGTCCACATCATCTATCAGGCTCATCACTGAGTCCACATCATCTCTCAAGTTCATCACTGAGTCCGCATCATCTCTCACACTCATCACTGAGTCCACATCATCTATCACACTCATCACTGAGTCCACATCATGTCACGCTCATCACCGAGTCCACATCCCCTATCACACTCATCACCGAGTCCACATCATGTCACGCTCATCACCGAATCAACATCCCCTATCACACTCATCACTGAGTCCACATCTCTCACACTCATCACTGAGTCCACATCATCTGTCAAACTCATCACTGAGTCCACATCATCTCTCACACTCATCACTGAGTCCACATCATGTCTCACACTCATGACTGAGTCCACATCATCTGTCACACTCATCACCGTATCCACATCATCTGTCACACTCATCACCGAGTCCACATCCCCTATCACACACATCACCAAGTCCACATCATCTGTCACGCTCATCACTGAGTCCACATCATCTGTCACGCTCATCACCGAGTCCACATCATCTGTCACACTCATCACCGAGTCCACATCATCTGTCACACTCATCACTGAGTCCACATCATCTGTCACACTCATCACCGAGTCCACATCATCTCTCACACTCATCACCGAGTCCACATCATCTGTCATAGTCATCACTTAGTCCACATAATCTATCAGGCTCATCACTGAGTCCACATCATCTCTCACACTCATAACTGAGTCCGCATCATCTCTCACACTCATCACTGAGTCCACATCATCTCACACACTCAACACTGAGTCCACATCATGTCACGCTCATCACCGAGTCCACATCCCCTATCACACTCATCACCGAGTCCACATCATGTCACGCTCATCACCGAGTCCAAATCATCTGTCACACTCATCACCAAGTCCACATCATCTATCACACTCATCACTGAGTCCACATCTCTCACACTCATCACTGAGTCCACATCATCTCTCACACTCATCACCGAGTCCACATCATCTGTCACACTCATCACCGAGTCCACATCATCTGTCACACTCATCACCGAGTCCAAATCATCTGTCACACTCATCATTGAGTCCACATCATCTCTCACACTCATCACCAAATCCACATCATCTACCACACTCATCACTGACTCCACATCATGTCACGCTCATCACCGAGTCCACATCCCCTTTCACACTCATCACTGAGTCCCCATCATCTCTCACACTCATCACCGAGTCCACATCATCTGTCACACTCATCACCGAGTCCACATCATCTATCACACTCATCACTGAGTCCACATCATGTCACGCTCATCACCGAGTCCACATCATCTGTCACACTAATCACCGAGTCCACATCCCCTATCACACTCATCACCGAGTCCACATCATCTCTCACACTCATCACTGAGTCCACATCATCTCTCACACTCATCGCTGAGTCCACATCATCTGTCACGCTCATCACCGAGTCCACATCATCTGTCACACTCATCACCGAGTCCACATCATTTGTCACACTCATCACCGAGTCCACATCACCTGTCACACTCATCACCGAGTCCACGTCCCCTATCACACATATCACTGAGTCCACATAATCTGTCATACTCATCACCGAGTCCACATCCCCTCTCACACTCATCACTGAGTCCACATCATCTGTCACACTCATCACCGAGTCCACATCATCTCTCACACCCATCACTGAGTCCACATCATCTCTCACACTCATCGCTGAGTCCGAATCATCTCTCACACTCATCACCGAGTCCACATCATCTGTCACACTCATCACCGAGTCCATATCATCTGTCACACTCATCACCGATTCCACATCATCTGTCACGCTCATCACTGAGTCCACATCATCTCTCACACTCATCACTGAGTCCACATCATCTCTCACACTCATCGCTGAGTCCACATCATCTCTCACACTATTCACCGAGTCCACATCATCTGTCACACTCATCACCGAGTCCACATTATCTGTCACACTCATCACCGAGTCCACATCATCTGTCACGCTCATCTATGAGTCCACATCATCTGTCACACTCATCACCGAGTCCACATCCCCTCTCACACTCATCACTGAGTCCACATCATCTGTCACACTCATCACCGTATCCACATCATCTGTCACACTCATCACCGAGTCCACATCCCCTATCACAGTGATGAGTCCACATCATCTCTCACACTCATCACTGAGTCCACATAATCTGTCACACTCATCAACGAGTCCACATCATCTGTCACACTCATCACTGAGTCCACATCATCTATCAGGCTCATCACTGAGTCCACATCATCTCTCAAGTTCATCACTGAGTCCGCATCATCTCTCACACTCATCACCGAGTCCACATCATCTCTCACACTCATCACCGAGTCCACATCATCTGTCACACTCATCACCGAGTCCACATCATTTGTCACACTCATCACCGAGTCCACATCATCTGTCACACTCATCACCGAGTCCACATCCCCTATCACACACATCACTGAGTCCACATCATCTGTCACACTCATCACCGAGTCCACATCCCCTCTCACACTCATCACTGAGTCCACATCATCTGTCACACTCATCACCGAGTCCACATCATCTGTCACGCTCATCACTGAGTCTACATCATCTGTCACACTCATCACTGAGTCCACATCTCTCACACTCATCACTGAGTCCACATCATCTCTCACACTCATCACCGAGTCCAAATCATCTGTCACACTCATCACCGTATCCACATCATCTGTCACACTCATCACCGAGTCCACATCCCCTATCACAGTGATGAGTCCACATCATCTCTCACACTCATCACTGAGTCCACATCATCTGTCACACTCATCACCGAGTCCACATTCCCTATCACACTCATCACCAAGTCCACATCATCTGTCACACTCATCACTGAGTCCACATCATCTGTCACACTCATCACCGAGTCCACATTGCCTATCACACTCATCACCAAGTCCACATCATCTGTCACACTCATCACTGAGTCCACATCATCTGTCATGCTCATCACTGAGTCCACATCATCTGCAACACTCATCACCGAGTCCACATAATCTGTCAAACTCATCACTGAGTCCACATCATCTGTCACACTCATCACCGAGTCCACATTCCCTATCACACTCATCACCAAGTCCACATCATCTGTCACACTCATCACTGAGTCCACATCATCTGTCACACTCATCACCGAGTCCACATTGCCTATCACACTCATCACCAAGTCCACATCATCTGTCACACTCATCACTGAGTCCACATCATCTGTCATGCTCATCACTGAGTCCACATCATCTGCAACACTCATCACCGAGTCCACATAATCTGTCAAACTCATCACTGAGTCCACATCATCTGTCACACTCATCACCGAGTCCACATTCCCTATCACACTCATCACCAAGTCCACATCATCTGTCACACTCATCACTGAGTCCACATCATCTGTCACACTCATCACCGAGTCCACATTGCCTATCACACTCATCACCAAGTCCACATCATCTGTCACACTCATCACTGAGTCCACATCATCTCTCACACTCATGACTGTGTCCACATCATCTCTCACACTCATCACCGAGTCCACATCATCTGTCACACTCATCACCGAGTCCACATCATCTATCACACTCATCACTGAGTCCACATCATGTCACGCTCATCACTGAGTCCACATCATCTGTCACGCTCATCACTGAGTCCACATCATCTCTCACACTCATGACTGTGTCCACATCATCTGTCACACTCATCACCGAGTTCACATCATCTCTCACACTCATCACTGAGTCCACATCATCTCTCACACTCATCGCTGAGTCCACATAATCTCTCACACTCCTCACCGAGTCCACATCATCTGTCACACTCATCACCGAGTCCACATCATCTGTCACACTCATCACCGAGGCCACATAATCTGTCACGCTCATCACTGAGTCCACATCATCTGTCACGCTCATCACTGAGTCCACATCATCTCTCACACTCATCACCAAGTCCACATCATCTATAACACTCATCACTGAGTCCACATCATGTCACGCTCATCACCGAATCAACATCCCCTATCACACTCATCACTGAGTCCACATCTCTCACACTCATCACTGAGTCCACATCATCTGTCAAACTCATCACTGAGTCCACATCATCTCTCACACTCATCACTGAGTCCACATCATGTCTCACACTCATGACTGAGTCCACATCATCTGTCACACTCATCACCGTATCCACATCATCTGTCACACTCATCACCGAGTCCACATCCCCTATCACACACATCACCAAGTCCACATCATCTGTCACGCTCATCACTGAGTCCACATCATCTGTCACGCTCATCACCGAGTCCACATCATCTGTCACACTCATCACCGAGTCCACATCATCTGTCACACTCATCACTGAGTCCACATCATCTGTCACACTCATCACCGAGTCCATATCATCTCTCACACTCATCACCGAGTCCACATCATCTGTCATAGTCATCACTTAGTCCACATAATCTATCAGGCTCATCACTGAGTCCACATCATCTCTCACACTCATAACTGAGTCCGCATCATCTCTCACACTCATCACTGAGTCCACATCATCTCACACACTCAACACTGAGTCCACATCATGTCACGCTCATCACCGAGTCCACATCCCCTATCACACTCATCACCGAGTCCACATCATGTCACGCTCATCACCGAGTCCACATCATCTGTCACACTCATCACCAAGTCCACATCATCTATCACACTCATCACTGAGTCCACATCTCTCACACTCATCACTGAGTCCACATCATCTCTCACACTCATCACCGAGTCCACATCATCTGTCACACTCATCACCGAGTCCACATCATCTGTCACACTCATCACCGAGTCCACATCATCTGTCACACTCATCATTGAGTCCACATCATCTCTCACACTCATCACCAAATCCACATCATCTACCACACTCATCACTGACTCCACATCATGTCACGCTCATCACCGAGTCCACATCCCCTTTCACACTCATCACTGAGTCCCCATCATCTCTCACACTCATGACTGTGTCCACATCATCTGTCACACTCATCACCGAGTCCACATCATCTGTCACACTCATCACCGAGTCCACATCATCTATCACACTCATCACTGAGTCCACATCATGTCACGCTCATCACCGAGTCCACATCATCTGTCACACTAATCACCGAGTCCACATCCCCTATCACACTCATCACCGAGTCCACATCATCTCTCACACTCATCACTGAGTCCACATCATCTCTCACACTCATCGCTGAGTCCATATCATCTGTCACGCTCATCACCGAGTCCACATCATCTGTCACACTCATCACCGAGTCCACATCATTTGTCACACTCATCACCGAGTCCACATCACCTGTCACACTCATCACCGAGTCCACGTCCCCTATCACACATATCACTGAGTCCACATAATCTGTCATACTCATCACCGAGTCCACATCATCTCTCACACTCATCACTGAGTCCACATCATCTGTCACACTCATCACCGAGTCCACATCATCTCTCACACCCATCACTGAGTCCACATCATCTCTCACACTCATCGCTGAGTCCGAATCATCTCTCACACTCATCACCGAGTCCACATCATCTGTCACACTCATCACCGAGTCCACATCATCTGTCACACTCATCACCGATTCCACATCATCTGTCACGCTCATCACTGAGTCCACATCATCTCTCACACTCATCACTGAGTCCACATCATCTCTCACACTCATCGCTGAGTCCACATCATCTCTCACACTATTCACCGAGTCCACATCATCTGTCACACTCATCACCGAGTCCACATTATCTGTCACACTCATCACCGAGTCCACATCATCTGTCACGCTCATCTATGAGTCCACATCATCTGTCACACTCATCACCGAGTCCACATCCCCTCTCACACTCATCACTGAGTCCACATCATCTGTCACACTCATCACCGTATCCACATCATCTGTCACACTCATCACCGAGTCCACATCCCCTATCACAGTGATGAGTCCACATCATCTCTCACACTCATCACTGAGTCCACATAATCTGTCACACTCATCAACGAGTCCACATCATCTGTCACACTCATCACTGAGTCCACATCATCTATCAGGCTCATCACTGAGTCCACATAATCTCTCAAGTTCATCACTGAGTCCGCATCATCTCTCACACTCATCACCGAGTCCACATCATCTCTCACACTCATCACCGAGTCCACATCATCTGTCACACTCATCACCGAGTCCACATCATTTGTCACACTCATCACCGAGTCCACATCATCTGTCACACTCATCACCGAGTCCACATCCCCTATCACACACATCACTGAGTCCACATCATCTGTCACACTCATCACCGAGTCCACATCCCCTCTCACACTCATCACTGAGTCCACATCATCTGTCACACTCATCACCGAGTCCACATCATCTGTCACGCTCATCACTGAGTCTACATCATCTGTCACACTCATCACTGAGTCCACATCTCTCACACTCATCACTGAGTCCACATCATCTCTCACACTCATCACCGAGTCCAAATCATCTGTCACACTCATCACCGTATCCACATCATCTGTCACACTCATCACCGAGTCCACATCCCCTATCACAGTGATGAGTCCACATCATCTCTCACACTCATCACTGAGTCCACATCATCTGTCACACTCATCACCGAGTCCACATTCCCTATCACACTCATCACCAAGTCCACATCATCTGTCACTCTCATCACTGAGTCCACATCATCTGTCACACTCATCACCGAGTCCACATTGCCTATCACACTCATCACCAAGTCCACATCATCTGTCACACTCATCACTGAGTCCACATCATCTGTCATGCTCATCACTGAGTCCACATCATCTGCAACACTCATCACCGAGTCCACATAATCTGTCAAACTCATCACTGAGTCCACATCATCTGTCACACTCATCACCGAGTCCACATTCCCTATCACACTCATCACCAAGTCCACATCAACTGTCACACTCATCACTGAGTCCACATCATCTGTCACACTCATCACCGAGTCCACATTGCCTATCACACTCATCACCAAGTCCACATCATCTGTCACACTCATCACTGAGTCCACATCATCTGTCATGCTCATCACTGAGTCCACATCATCTGCAACACTCATCACCGAGTCCACATAATCTGTCACACTCATCAACGAGTCCACATCATCTGTCACACTCATCACTGAGTCCACATCATCTATCAGGCTCATCACTGAGTCCACATCATCTCTCAAGTTCATCACTGAGTCCGCATCATCTCTCACACTCATCACTGAGTCCACATCATCTATCACACTCATCACTGAGTCCACATCATGTCACGCTCATCACCGAGTCCACATCCCCTATCACACTCATCACCGAGTCCACATCATGTCACGCTCATCACCGAGTCCACATCATCTCTCACACTCATCACCAAGTCCACATCATCTATAACACTCATCACTGAGTCCACATCATGTCACGCTCATCACCGAATCAACATCCCCTATCACACTCATCACAAAGTCCACATCTCTCACACTCATCACTGAGTCCACATCATCTGTCAAACTCATCACTGAGTCCACATCATCTCTCACACTCATCACTGAGTCCACATCATGTCTCACACTCATGACTGAGTCCACATCATCTGTCACACTCATCACCGTATCCACATCATCTGTCACACTCATCACCGAGTCCACATCCCCTATCACATACATCACCAAGTCCACATCATCTGTCACGCTCATCACTGAGTCCACATCATCTGTCACGCTCATCACCGAGTCCACATCATCTGTCACACTCATCACCGAGTCCACATCATCTGTCACACTCATCACTGAGTCCACATCATCTGTCACACTCATCACCGAGTCCACATCATCTCTCACACTCATCACCGAGTCCACATCATCTGTCATAGTCATCACTTAGTCCACATAATCTATCAGGCTCATCACTGAGTCCACATCATCTCTCACACTCATAACTGAGTCCGCATCATCTCTCACACTCATCACTGAGTCCACATCATCTCACACACTCAACACTGAGTCCACATCATGTCACGCTCATCACCGAGTCCACATCCCCTATCACACTCATCACCGAGTCCACATCATGTCACGCTCATCACCGAGTCCACATCATCTGTCACACTCATCACCAAGTCCACATCATCTATCACACTCATCACTGAGTCCACATCTCTCACACTCATCACTGAGTCCACATCATCTCTCACACTCATCACCGAGTCCACATCATCTGTCACACTCATCACCGAGTCCACATCATCTGTCACACTCATCACCGAGTCTACATCATCTGTCACACTCATCATTGAGTCCACATCATCTCTCACACTCATCACCAAATCCACATCATCTACCACACTCATCACTGACTCCACATCATGTCACGCTCATCACCGAGTCCACATCCCCTTTCACACTCATCACTGAGTTCCCATCATCTCTCACACTCATGACTGTGTCCACATCATCTGTCACACTCATCACCGAGTCCACATCATCTGTCACACTCATCACCGAGTCCACATCATCTATCACACTCATCACTGAGTCCACATCATGTCACGCTCATCACCGAGTCCACATCATCTGTCACACTAATCACCGAGTCCACATCCCCTATCACACTCATCACCGAGTCCACATCATCTCTCACACTCATCACTGAGTCCACATCATCTCTCACACTCATCGCTGAGTCCACATCATCTGTCACGCTCATCACCGAGTCCACATCATCTGTCACACTCATCACCGAGTCCACATCATTTGTCACACTCATCACCGAGTCCACATCACCTGTCACACTCATCACCGAGTCCACGTCCCCTATCACACATATCACTGAGTCCACATAATCTGTCATACTCATCACCGAGTCCACATCCCCTCTCACACTCATCACTGAGTCCACATCATCTGTCACACTCATCACCGAGTCCACATCATCTCTCACACCCATCACTGAGTCCACATCATCTCTCACACTCATCGCTGAGTCCGAATCATCTCTCACACTCATCACCGAGTCCACATCATCTGTCACACTCATCACCGAGTCCACATCATCTGTCACACTCATCACCGATTCCACATCATCTGTCACGCTCATCACTGAGTCCACATCATCTCTCACACTCATCACTGAGTCCACATCATCTCTCACACTCATCGCTGAGTCCACATCATCTCTCACACTATTCACCGAGTCCACATCATCTGTCACACTCATCACCGAGTCCACATTATCTGTCACACTCATCACCGAGTCCACATCATCTGTCACGCTCATCTATGAGTCCACATCATCTGTCACACTCATCACCGAGTCCACATCCCCTCTCACACTCATCACTGAGTCCACATCATCTGTCACACTCATCACCGTATCCACATCATCTGTCACACTCATCACCGAGTCCACATCCCCTATCACAGTGATGAGTCCACATCATCTCTCACACTCATCACTGAGTCCACATAATCTGTCACACTCATCAACGAGTCCACATCATCTGTCACACTCATCACTGAGTCCACATCATCTATCAGGCTCATCACTGAGTCCACATCATCTCTCAAGTTCATCACTGAGTCCGCATCATCTCTCACACTCATCACCGAGTCCACATCATCTCTCACACTCATCACCGAGTCCACATCATCTGTCACACTCATCACCGAGTCCACATCATTTGTCACACTCATCACCGAGTCCACATCATCTGTCACACTCATCACCGAGTCCACATCCCCTATCACACACATCACTGAGTCCACATCATCTGTCACACTCATCACCGAGTCCACATCCCCTCTCACACTCATCACTGAGTCCACATCATCTGTCACACTCATCACCGAGTCCACATCATCTGTCACGCTCATCACTGAGTCTACATCATCTGTCACACTCATCACTGAGTCCACATCTCTCACACTCATCACTGAGTCCACATCATCTCTCACACTCATCACCGAGTCCAAATCATCTGTCACACTCATCACCGTATCCACATCATCTGTCACACTCATCACCGAGTCCACATCCCCTATCACAGTGATGAGTCCACATCATCTCTCACACTCATCACTGAGTCCACATCATCTGTCACACTCATCACCGAGTCCACATTCCCTATCACACTCATCACCAAGTCCACATCATCTGTCACACTCATCACTGAGTCCACATCATCTGTCACACTCATCACCGAGTCCACATTGCCTATCACACTCATCACCAAGTCCACATCATCTGTCACACTCATCACTGAGTCCACATCATCTGTCATGCTCATCACTGAGTCCACATCATCTGCAACACTCATCACCGAGTCCACATAATCTGTCAAACTCATCACTGAGTCCACATCATCTGTCACACTCATCACCGAGTCCACATTCCCTATCACACTCATCACCAAGTCCACATCATCTGTCACACTCATCACTGAGTCCACATCATCTGTCACACTCATCACCGAGTCCACATTGCCTATCACACTCATCACCAAGTCCACATCATCTGTCACACTCATCACTGAGTCCACATCATCTGTCATGCTCATCACTGAGTCCACATCATCTGCAACACTCATCACCGAGTCCACATAATCTGTCACACTCATCAACGAGTCCACATCATCTGTCACACTCATCACTGAGTCCACATCATCTATCAGGCTCATCACTGAGTCCACATCATCTCTCAAGTTCATCACTGAGTCCGCATCATCTCTCACACTCATCACTGAGTCCATATCATCTATCACACTCATCACTGAGTCCACATCATGTCACGCTCATCACCGAGTCCACATCCCCTATCACACTCATCACCGAGTCCACATCATGTCACGCTCATCACCGAGTCCACATCATCTGTCACACTCATCACCAAGTCCACATCATCTATCACACGCATCACTGAGTCCACATCTCTCACACTCATCACTGAGTCCACATCATCTCTCACACTCATCACCGAGTCCACATCATCTGTCACACTCATCACCGAGTCCACATCATCTGTCACACTCATCACCGAGTCCACATCATCTGTCACACTCATCATTGAGTCCACATCATCTCTCACACTCATCACCAAGTCCACGTCATCTACCACACTCATCACTGACTCCACATCATGTCACGCTCATCACCGAGTCCACATCCCCTATCACACTCATCACTGAGTCCCCATCATCTCTCACACTCATCACCGAGTCCACATCATCTATCACACTCATCACTGAGTCCACATCATGTCACGCTCATCACCGAGTCCACATCATCTGTCACACTAATCACCGAGTCCACATCCCCTATCACACTCATCACCGAGTCCACATCATCTCTCACGCTCATCACCGAGTCCACATCATCTGTCACACTCATCACCAAGTCCACATCATCTATCACAAGCATCACTGAGTCCACATCTCTCACACTCATCACTGAGTCCACATCATCTCTCACACTCATCACCGAGTCCACATCATCTGTCACACTCATCACCGAGTCCACATCATCTGTCACACTCATCACCGAGTCCACATCATCTGTCACACTCATCATTGAGTCCACATCATCTCTCACACTCATCACCAAGTCCACGTCATCTACCACACTCATCACTAACTCCACATCATGTCACGCTCATCACCGAGTCCACATCCCCTATCACACTCATCACTGAGTCCACATCATGTCACGCTCATCACCGAGTCCACATCATCTGTCACACTAATCACCGAGTCCACATCCCCTATCACACTCATCACCGAGTCCACATCATCTCTCACACTCATCACTGAGTCCACATCATCTCTCACGCTCATCACCGAGTCCACATCATCTGTCACGCTCATCACCAAGTCCACATCATCTATCACACGCATCACTGAGTCCACATCATCTCTCACACTCATCACCGAGTCCACATCATCTGTCACACTCATCACCGAGTCCACATCATCTGTCACACTCATCACCGAGTCCATATCATCTGTCACACTCATCATTGAGTCCACATCATCTCTCACACTCATCACCAAGTCCACGTCATCTACCACACTCATCACTGACTCCACATCATGTCACGCTCATCACCGAGTCCACATCCCCTATCACACTCATCACTGAGTCCACATCATCTCTCACACTCATCGCTGAGTCCACATCATCTCTCACACTCATCACCGAGTCCACATCATCTCTCACACTCATCACCGAGTCCACATCATCTGTCACACTCATCACCGAGTCCACATCATCTGTCACGCTCATCACTGAGTCCACATCTTCTGTCACACTCATCACCGAGTCCACATCCCCTCTCACACTCATCACTGAGTCCATATCATCTGTCATACTCATCACCGAGTCCCCATCATCTGTCACGCTCATCACTGAGTCCACATCATCTGTCACACTCATCACTGAGTCCACATCATCTGTCACACTCATCACTGAGTCCACATCATCTGTCACGCTCATCACCGAGTCCACATCATCTGTCACACTCATCACCGAGTCCACATCATTTGTCACGCTCATCACCGAGTCCACATCATCTGTCACACTCATCACCGAGTCCACATCCCCTATCACACACATCACTGAGTCCACATCATCTGTCACACTCATCACCGAGTCCACATCCCCTCTCACACTCATCACTGAGTCCACATCATCTGTCACACTCATCACCGAGTCCACATCATCTGTCACGCTCATCACTGAGTCTACATCATCTGTCACACTCATCACTGAGTCCACATCTCTCACACTCATCACTGAGTCCACATCATCTCTCACACTCATCACCGAGTCCAAATCATCTGTCACACTCATCACCGTATCCACATCATCTGTCACACTCATCACCGAGTCCACATTCCCTATCACACTCATCACCAAGTCCACATAATCTGTCACACTCATCACTGAGTCCACATCATCTGTCACACTCATCACCGAGTCCACATTGCCTATCACACTCATCACCAAGTCCACATCATCTGTCACACTCATCACTGAGTCCACATCATCTGTCATGCTCATCACTGAGTCCACATCATCTGCAACACTCATCACCGAGTCCACATCATCTGTCACACTCATCACCGAGTCCACATCATCTGTCACACTCATCACCGAGTCCACATCATCTGTCACAGTCATCACCGAGTCCACATCATCTGTCACACTCATCACCGAGTCCACATCATCTGTCACAGTCATCACCGAGTCCACATCATCTGTCACACTCATCACTGAGTCCACATCATCTGTCACACTCATCACCGAGTCCACATCATCTGTCACACTCATCACTGAGTCCACATCATCTCTCACACTCATCACTGAGTCCACATCATCTGTCACACTCATCAACGAGTCCACATCATCTGTCACACTCATCACTGAGTCCACATCATCTGTCACACTCATCACCGAGTCCACATTCCCTATCACACTCATCACCAAGTCCACATCATCTGTCACACTCATCACTGAGTCCACATCATCTGTCACACTCATCACCGAGTCCACATTCCCTATCACACTCATCACCAAGTCCACATCATCTGTCACACTCATCACTGAGTCCACATCATCTGTCACACTCATCACCGAGTCCACATTCCCTATCACACTCATCACCAAGTCCACATCATCTGTCACACTCATCACTGAGTCCACATCATCTGTCATGCTCATCACTGAGTCCACATCATCTGCAACACTCATCACCGAGTCCACATCATCTGCAACACTCATCACCGAGTCCAAATCATCTGTCACACTCATCACCAAGTCCACATCATCTACCACACTCATCACTGACTCCACATCATGTCACGCTCATCACCGAGTCCACATCCCCTATCACACTCATCACTGAGTCCCCATCATCTCTCACACTCATGACTGTGTCCACATCATCTGTCACACTCATCACCGAGTCCACATCATCTGTCACACTCATCACCGAGTCCACATCATCTATCACACTCATCACTGAGTCCACATCATGTCACGCTCATCACCGAGTCCACATTATCTGTCACACTAATCACCGAGTACACATCCCCTATCACACTCATCACCGAGTCCACATCATCTCTCACACTCATCACTGAGTCCACATCATTTCTCACACTCATCGCTGAGTCCACATCATCTCTCACACTCATCACCGAGTCCACATCATCTGTCACACTCATCCCCGATTCCACATCATCTGTCACACTCATCACCGAGTCCACATCATCTGTCACGCTCATCACTGAGTCCACATCATCTGTCACACTCATCACCGAGTACACATCATCTGTCACGCTCATCACTGAGTCCACATCATCTGTCACACTCATCACTGAGTCCACATCATCTCTCACACTCATCACTGAGTCCACATCATCTGTCACGCTCATCACCGAGTCCACATCATCTGTCACACTCATCACCGAGTCCACATCATTTGTCACACTCATCACCGAGTCCACATCATCTGTCACACTCATCACCGAGTCCACATCCCCTATCACACACATCACTGAGTCCACATCATCTGTCACACTCATCACTGGGTCCACATCATCTCTCACACTCATCACTGAGTCCAAATCATCTGTCACCCTCATCACCGAGTCCACATCATCTGTCACACTCATCACCGAGTCCACATCATTTGTCACACTCATCACCAAGTCCACATCATCTATCACACTCATCACTGAGTCCACATCTCTCATACTCATCATTGAGTCCACATCAACTATCACACTCATCACCAAGTCCACATCATCTACCACACTCATCACTGACTCCACATCATGTCACGCTCATCACCGAGTCCACATCCCCTATCACACTCATCACTGTGTCCACATCATCTGTCACACTCATCACCGAGTCCACATCATCTGTCACACTCATCACCGAGTCCACATCATCTATCACACTCATCACTGAGTCCACATCATGTCACGCTCATCAACGAGTCCACATCATCTGTCACACTAATCACCGAGTCCACATCCCCTATCACACTCATCACCGAGTCCACATCATCTCTCACACTCATCACTGAGTCCACATCATCTCTCACACTCATCGCTGAGTCCACATCATCTCTCACACTCATCACCGAGTCCACATCATCTGTCACACTCATCACTGAGTCCACATCATCTGTCACACTCATCACCGAGTCCATATCCCCTCTCACACTCATCACTGAGTCCATATCATCTGTCACACTCATCACCGAGTCCACATCATCTGTCACGCTCATCACCTAGTCCACATCATCTCTCACACTCATCACCGAGTCCACATCATCTGTCACACTCATCACCGAGTCCACATTCCCTCTCACACTCATCACTGAGTCCACATCATCTGTCAAACTCATCACCGAGTCCACATCATCTTCCACGCTCATCACTGAGTCCACGTCATCTGTCACACTCATCACTGAGTCCAAATCATCTCTCACACTCATCACTGAGTCCACATCATCTCTCACACTCATTACTGAGTCCAAATCATCTCTCACACTCATCACCGAGGCCACATCATCTGTCACGCTCATAACTGAGTCCACATCATCTGTCACGCTCATCACTGAGTCCACATAATCTCTCACACTCATCACCAAGTCCACATCATCTATCACACTCATCACTGAGTCCACATCATGTCACGCTCATCACCGAATCCACATCCCCTATCACACTCATCACTGAGTCCACATCTATCACACTCATCACTGAGTCCATATCATCTGTCACACTCATCACTGAGTCCACATCATCTCTCACACTCATCACTGAGTCCACATCATGTCTCACACTCATGACTGAGTCCACATCATCTGTCACACTCATCACCGTATCCACATCATCTGTCACACTCATCACCGAGTCCACATCCCCTATCACACTCATCACCAAGTCCACATCATCTGTCACGCTCATCACTGAGTCCACATCATCTGTCACGCTCATCACCGAGTCCACATCATCTGTCACACTCATCACCGAGTCCACATCATCTGTCACACTCATCACTGAGTCCACATCATCTGTCACACTCATCACCGAGTCCACATCATCTCTCACACTCATCACCGAGTCCACATCATCTGTCACAGTCATCACTTAGTCCACATCATCTATCAGGCTCATCACTGAGTCAACATCATCTCTCACACTCATAACTGAGTCCGCATCATCTCTCACACTCATCACTGAGTCCACATCATCTCACACACTCATCACTGAGTCCACATCATGTCACGCTCATCACCGAGTCCACATCCCCTATCACACTCATCACCGAGTCCACATCATGTCACGCTCATCACCGAGTCCACATCATCTGTCACACTCATCACCAAGTCCACATCATCTATCACACTCATCACTGAGTCCACATCTCTCACACTCATCACTGAGTCCACATCATCTCTCACACTCATCACCGAGTCCACATCATCTGTCACACCCATCACCGAGTCCACATCATCTGTCACACTCATCACCGAGTCCACATCATCTGTCAAACTCATCATTGAGTCCACATCATCTCTCACACTCATCACCAAATCCACATCATCTACCACACTCATCACTGACTCCACATCATGTCACGCTCATCACCGAGTCCACATCCCATTTCACACTCATCACTGAGTCCACATCATCTCTCACAGTCATCGCTGGGTCCACATCATCTCTCACACTCATCACCGAGTCCACATCATCTGTCACACTCATCACCGAGTCCACATCATCTGTCACACTCATCACCGAGTCCACATCATCTGTCACGCTCATCACTGAGTCCACATCTTCTGTCACACTCATCACCGAGTCCACATCCCATATCACACTCATCACTGAGTCCATATCATCTGTCACGCTCATCACCGAGTCCCCATCATCTGTCACGCTCATCACTGAGTCCACATCATCTGTCACACTCATCACTGAGTCCACATCATCTCTCACACTCATCACTGAGTCCACATCATCTGTCACGCTCATCACCGAGTCCACATCATCTGTCACACTCATCACCGAGTCCACATCATTTGTCACACTCATCACCGAGTCCACATCATCTGTCACACTCATCACCGAGTCCACATCCCCTATCACACACATCACTGTGTCCACATCATCTGTCACACTCATCACCGAGTCCACATCCCCTCTCACACTCATCACTGAGTCCACATCATCTGTCACACTCATCACCGAGTCCACATCATCTGTCACGCTCATCACTGAGTCTACATCATCTGTCACACTCATCACTGAGTCCACATCTCTCACACTCATCACTGAGTCCACATCATCTCTCACACTCATCACCGAGTCCAAATCATCTGTCACACTCATCACCGTATCCACATCATCTGTCACACTCATCACCGAGTCCACATCCCCTATCACAGTGATGAGTCCACATCATCTCTCACACTCATCACTGAGTCCACATAATCTGTCACACTCATCAACGAGTCCACATCATCTGTCACACTCATCACTGAGTCCACATCATCTGTCACACTCATCACCGAGTCCACATTCCCTATCACACTCATCACCAAGTCCACATCATCTGTCACACTCATCACTGAGTCCACATCATCTGTCACACTCATCACCGTGTCCACAATGCCTATCACACTCATCACCAAGTCAACATCATCTGTCACACTCATCACTGAGTCCACATCATCTGTCATGCTCATCACTGAGTCCACATCATCTGCAACACTCATCACCGAGTCCACATAATCTGTCACACTCATCACCGAGTCCACATCATCTGTCACACTCATCACCGAGTCCACATCATCTATCAGGCTCATCACTGAGTCCACACCATCTCTCAAGTTCATCACTGAGTCCGCATCATCTCTCACACTCATCACTGAGTCCACATCATCTATCACACTCATCACTGAGTCCACATCATATCACGCTCATCACCGAGTCCACATCCCCTATCACACTCATCACCGAGTCCACATCATGTCACGCTCATCACCGAGTCCACATCATCTGTCACACTCATCACCAAGTCCACATCATCTATCACACGCATCACTGAGTCCACATCTCTCACACTCATCACTGAGTCCACATCATCTCTCACACTCATCACCGAGTCCACATCATCTGTCACACTCATCACCGAGTCCACATCATCTGTCACACTAATCACCGAGTCCACATCATCTGTCACACTCATCATTGAGTCCACATCATCTCTCACACTCATCACCAAGTCCACGTCATCTACCACACTCATCACTGACTCCACATCATGTCACGCTCATCACCGAGTCCACATCCCCTATAACACTCATCACTGAGTCCCCATCATCTCTCACACTCATCACCGAGTCCACATCATCTATCACACTCATCACTGAGTCCACATCATGTCACGCTCATCACCGAGTCCACATCATCTGTCACACTAATCACCGAGTCCACATCCCCTATCACACTCATCACCGAGTCCACATCATCTCTCACACTCATCACTGAGTCCACATCATCTCTCACGCTCATCACCGAGTCCACATCATCTGTCACACTCATCACCAAGTCCACATCATCTATCACACGCATCACTGAGTCCACATCTCTCACACTCATCACTGAGTCCACATCATCTCTCACACTCATCACCGAGTCCACATCATCTATCACACTCATCACTGAGTCCACATCATGTCACGCTCATCACCGAGTCCACATCATCTGTCACACTCATCACCAAGTCCACATCATCTATCACACGCATCACTGAGTCCACATCTCTCACACTCATCACTGAGTCCACATCATCTCTCACACTCATCACCGAGTCCACATCATCTGTCACACTCATCACCGAGTCCACATCATCTGTCACACTCATCACCGAGTCCACATCATCTGTCACACTCATCATTGAGTCCACATCATCTCTCACACTCATCACCAAGTCCACGTCATCTACCACACTCATCACTGACTCCACATCATGTCACGCTCATCACCGAGTCCACATCCCCTATCACACTCATCACTGAGTCCACATCATGTCACGCTCATCACCGAGTCCGCATCATCTGTCACACTAATCACCGAGTCCACATCCCCTATCACACTCATCACCGAGTCCACATCATCTCTCACACTCATCACTGAGTCCACATCATCTCTCACGCTCTACACCGAGTCCACATCATCTGTAACACTCATCACCAAGTCCACATCATCTATCACACGCATCACTGAGTCCACATCTCTCACACTCATCACTGAGTCCACATCATCTCTCACACTCATCACCGAGTCCACATCATCTGTCACACTCATCACCGAGTCCACATCATCTGTCACACTCATCACCGAGTCCACATCATCTGTCACACTCATCATTGAGTCCACATCATCTCTCACACTCATCACCAAGTCCACGTCATCTACCACACTCATCACTGACTCCACATCATGTCACGCTCATCACCGAGTCCACATCCCCTATCACACTCATCACTGAGTCCACATCATCTCTCACACTCATCGCTGAGTCCACATCATCTCTCACACTCATCACCGAGTCCACATCATCTGTCACACTCATCACCGAGTCCACATCATCTGTCACACTCATCACCGAGTCCACATCATCTGTCACGCTCATCACTGAGTCCACATCTTCTGTCACACTCATCACCGAGTCCACATCCCCTCTCACACTCATCACTGAGTCCATATCATCTGTCACACTCATCACCGAGTCCCCATCATCTGTCACGCTCATCACTGAGTCCACATCCCCTCTCACACTCATCACCGAGTCCACATCCCCTATCACACTCATCACTGAGTCCACATCATCTCTCACACTCATCGCTGAGTCCACATCATCTCTCACACTCATCACCGAGTCCACATCATCTGTCACACTCATCACCGAGTCCACATCATCTGTCACACTCATCACCGAGTCCACATCATCTGTCACGCTCATCACTGAGTCCACATCTTCTGTCACACTCATCACCGAGTCCACATCCCCTCTCACACTCATCACTGAGTCCATATCATCTGTCACACTCATCACCGAGTCCCCATCATCTGTCACGCTCATCACTGAGTCCACATCATCTGTCACACTCATCACCGAGTCCACATCATTTGTCACGCTCATCACCGAGTCCACATCATCTGTCACACTCATCACCGAGTCCACATCCCCTATCACACACATCACTGAGTCCACATCATCTGTCACACTCATCACCGAGTCCACATCCCCTCTCACACTCATCACTGAGTCCACATCATCTGTCACGCTCATCACCGAGTCCACATCATCTGTCACGCTCATCACTGAGTCTACATCATCTGTCACACTCATCACTGAGTCCACATCTCTCACACTCATCACTGAGTCCGCATCATCTCTCACACTCATCATTGAGTCCACATCATCTATCACACTCATCACTGAGTCCACATCATGTCACGCTCATCACCGAGTCCACATCCCCTATCACACTCATCACCGAGTCCACATCATCTGTCACGCTCATCACCGAGTCCACATCATCTGTCACACTCATCACCAAGTCCACATCATCTATCACACGCATCACTGAGTCCACATCTCTCACACTCTTCACTGAGTCCACAACATCTATCACACTCATCACTGAGTCCACATCATGTCACGCTCATCACCGAGTCCACATCCCCTATCACACTCATCACCGAGTCCACATCATGTCACGCTCATCACCGAGTCCACATCATCTGTCACACTCATCACCAAGTCCACATCATCTATCACACGCATCACTGAGTCCACATCTCTCACACTCATCACTGAGTCCACATCATCTCTCACACTCATCACCGAGTCCACATCATCTGTCACACTCATAACCGAGTCCACATCATCTGTCACACTCATCACCGAGTCCACATCATCTGTCACACTCATCATTGAGTCCACATCATCTCTCACACTCATCACCAAGTCCACGTCATCTACCACACTCATCACTGACTCCACATCATGTCACGCTCATCACCGAGTCCACATCCCCTATCACACTCATCACTGAGTCCCCATCATCTCTCACACTCATCACCGAGTCCACATCATCTATCACACTCATCACTGAGTCCACATCATGTCACGCTCATCACCGAGTCCACATCATCTGTCACACTAATCACCGAGTCCACATCCCCTATCACACTCATCACCGAGTCCACATCATCTCTCACACTCATCACTGAGTCCACATCATTTCTCACGCTCATCACCGAGTCCACATCATCTGTCACACTCATCACCAAGTCCACATCATCTATCACACGCATCACTGAGTCCACATCTCTCACACTCATCACTGAGTCCACATCATCTATCACACTCATCACTGAGTCCACATCATGTCACGCTCATCACCGAGTCCACATCATCTGTCACACTAATCACCGAGTCCACATCCCCTATCACACTCATCACCGAGTCTACATCATCTCTCACACTCATCACTGAGTCCACATCATCTCTCACGCTCATCACCGAGTCCACATCATCTGTCACACTCATCACCAAGTCCACATCATCTATCACACGCATCACTGAGTCCACATCATGTCACGCTCATCACCGAGTCCACATCATCTGTCACACTAATCACCGAGTCCACATCCCCTATCACACTCATCACCGAGTCCACATCATCTCTCACACTCATCACTGAGTCCACATCATCTCTCACGCTCATCACCGAGTCCACATCATCTGTCACACTCATCACCAAGTCCACATCATCTATCACACGCATCACTGAGTCCACATCTCTCACACTCATCACTGAGTCCACATCATCTCTCACACTCATCACCGAGTCCACATCATCTGTCATACTCATCACCGAGTCCACATCATCTGTCACACTCATCACCGAGTCCACATCATCTGTCACACTCATCATTGAGTCCACATCATCTTACACACTCATCACCAAGCCAACGTCATCTACCACACTCATCACTGACTCCACATCATGTCACGCTCATCACCGAGTCCACATCCCCTATCACACTCATCACTGAGTCCACATCATGTCACGCTCATCACCGAGTCCACATCATCTGTCACACTAATCACCGAGTCCACATCCCCTATCACACTCATCACCGAGTCCACATCATCTCTCACACTCATCACTGAGTCCACATCATCTCTCACGCTCATCACCGAGTCCACATCATCTGTCACACTCATCACCAAGTCCACATCATCTATCACACGCATCACTGAGTCCACATCTCTCACACTCATCACTGAGTCCACATCATCTCTCACACTCATCACCGAGTCCACATCATCTGTCACACTCATCACCGAGTCCACATCATCTGTCACACTCATCACCGAGTCCACATC
Source organism: Lampris incognitus (assembly GCF_029633865.1). Lineage (NCBI taxonomy): Eukaryota > Metazoa > Chordata > Actinopteri > Lampriformes > Lampridae > Lampris > Lampris incognitus. Next base: position 65,580,351 of record NC_079212.1, on the reverse strand, counting down.
ATCTGTCACACTCATCAATGAGTCCACATCATCTCTCACACTCATCACCAAGTCCACGTCATCTACCACACTCATCACTGACTCCACATCATGTCACGCTCATCACCGAGTCCACATCCCCTATCACACTCATCACTGAGTCCACATCATCTCTCACACTCATCGCTGAGTCCACATCATCTCTCACACTCATCACCGAGTCCACATCATCTGTCACACTCATCACCGAGTCCACGTCATCTGTCACACTCTTCACCGAGTCCACATCATCTGTCACGCTCATCACTGAGTCCACATCTTCTGTCACACTCATCACCGAGTCCACATCCCCTCTCACACTCATCACTGAGTCCATATCATCTGTCACACTCATCACCGAGTCCCCATCATCTGTCACGCTCATCACTGAGTCCACATCATCTGTCACACTCATCACTGAGTCCACATCATCTCTCACACTCATCACTGAGTCCACATCATCTGTCACGCTCATCACCGAGTCCACATCATCTGTCACACTCATCACCGAGTCCACATCATTTGTCACGCTCATCACCGAGTCCACATCATCTGTCACACTCATCACCGAGTCCACATCCCCTATCACACACATCACTGAGTCCACATCATCTGTCACACCCATCACCGAGTCCACATCCCCTCTCACACTCATCACTGAGTCCACATCATCTGTCACACTCATCACCGAGTCCACATCATCTGTCACGCTCATCACTGAGTCTACATCATCTGTCACACTCATCACTGAGTCCACATCTCTCACACTCATCACTGAGTCCGCATCATCTCTCACACTCATCACTGAGTCCACATCATCTATCACACTCATCACTGAGTCCACATCATGTCACGCTCATCACCGAGTCCACATCCCCTATCACACTCATCACCGAGTCCACATCATGTCACGCTCATCACCGAGTCCACATCATCTGTCACACTCATCACCAAGTCCACATCATCTATCACACGCATCACTGAGTCCACATCTCTCACACTCATCACTGAGTCCACATCATCTCTCACACTCATCACCGAGTCCACATCATCTGTCACACTCATCACCGAGTCCACATCATCTGTCACACTCATCACCGAGTCCACATCATCTGTCACACTCATCAATGAGTCCACATCATCTCTCACACTCATCACCAAGTCCACGTCATCTACCACACTCATCACTGACTCCACATCATGTCACGCTCATCACCGAGTCCACATCCCCTATCACACTCATCACTGAGTCCATATCATCTCTCACACTCATCGCTGAGTCCACATCATCTCTCACACTCATCACCGAGTCCACATCATCTGTCACACTCATCACCGAGTCCACGTCATCTGTCACACTCATCACCGAGTCCACATCATCTGTCACGCTCATCACTGAGTCCACATCTTCTGTCACACTCATCACCGAGTCCACATCCCCTCTCACACTCATCACTGAGTCCATATCATCTGTCACACTCATCACCGAGTCCCCATCATCTGTCACGCTCATCACTGAGTCCACATCATCTGTCACACTCATCACTGAGTCCACATCATCTCTCACACTCATCACTGAGTCCACATCATCTGTCACGCTCATCACCGAGTCCACATCATCTGTCACACTCATCACCGAGTCCACATCATTTGTCACGCTCATCACCGAGTCCACATCATCTGTCACACTCATCACCGAGTCCACATCCCCTATCACACACATCACTGAGTCCACATCATCTGTCACACTCATCACCGAGTCCACATCCCCTCTCACACTCATCACTGAGTCCACATCATCTGTCACACTCATCACCGAGTCCACATCATCTGTCACGCTCATCACTGAGTCTACATCATCTGTCACACTCATCACTGAGTCCACATCTCTCACACTCATCACTGAGTCCGCATCATCTCTCACACTCATCACTGAGTCCACATCATCTATCACACTCATCACTGAGTCCACATCATGTCACGCTCATCACCGAGTCCACATCCCCTATCACACTCATCACCGAGTCCACATCATGTCACGCTCATCACCGAGTCCACATCATCTGTCACACTCATCACCAAGTCCACATCATCTATCACACGCATCACTGAGTCCACATCTCTCACACTCATCACTGAGTCCACATCATCTCTCACACTCATCACCGAGTCCACATCATCTCTCACACTCATCACCGAGTCCACATCCCCTATCACACTCATCACCGAGTCCACATCATGTCACGCTCATCACCGAGTCCACATCATCTGTCACACTCATCACCAAGTCCACATCATCTATCACACGCATCACTGAGTCCACATCTCTCACACTCATCACTGAGTCCACATCATCTCTCACACTCATCACCGAGTCCACATCATCTGTCACACTCATAACCGAGTCCACATCATCTGTCACACTCATCACCGAGTCCACATCATCTGTCACACTCATCATTGAGTCCACATCATCTCTCACACTCATCACCAAGTCCACGTCATCTACCACACTCATCACTGACTCCACATCATGTCACGCTCATCACCGAGTCCACATCCCCTATCACACTCATCACTGAGTCCCCATCATCTCTCACACTCATCACCGAGTCCACATCATCTATCACACTCATCACTGAGTCCACATCATGTCACGCTCATCACCGAGTCCACATCATCTGTCACACTAATCACCGAGTCCACATCCCCTATCACACTCATCACCGAGTCCACATCATCTGTCACACTCATCACCAAGTCCACATCATCTATCACACGCATCACTGAGTCCACATCTCTCACACTCATCACTGAGTCCACATCATCTCTCACACTCATCACCGAGTCCACATCATCTGTCACACTCATCACCGAGTCCACATCATCTGTCACACTCATCACCGAGTCCACATCATCTGTCACACTCATCATTGAGTCCACATCATCTTACACACTCATCACCAAGCCAACGTCATCTACCACACTCATCACTGACTCCACATCATGTCACGCTCATCACCGAGTCCACATCCCCTATCACACTCATCACTGAGTCCACATCATGTCACGCTCATCACCGAGTCCACATCATCTGTCACACTAATCACCGAGTCCATATCCCCTATCACACTCATCACCGAGTCCACATCATCTCTCACACTCATCACCGAGTCCACATCATCTGTCACACTCATCATTGAGTCCACATCATCTCTCACACTCATCACCAAGTCCACGTCATCTACCACACTCATCACTGACTCCACATCATGTCACGCTCATCACCGAGTCCACATCCCCTATCACACTCATCACTGAGTCCCCATCATCTCTCACACTCATCACCGAGTCCACATCATCTATCACACTCATCACTGAGTCCACATCATGTCACGCTCATCACCGAGTCCACATCATCTGTCACACTAATCACCGAGTCCACATCCCCTATCACACTCATCACCGAGTCCACATCATCTGTCACACTCATCACCAAGTCCACATCATCTATCACACGCATCACTGAGTCCACATCTCTCACACTCATCACTGAGTCCACATCATCTCTCACACTCATCACCGAGTCCACATCATCTGTCACACTCATCACCGAGTCCACATCATCTGTCACACTCATCACCGAGTCCACATCATCTGTCACACTCATCATTGAGTCCACATCATCTTACACACTCATCACCAAGCCAACGTCATCTACCACACTCATCACTGACTCCACATCATGTCACGCTCATCACCGAGTCCACATCCCCTATCACACTCATCACTGAGTCCACATCATGTCACGCTCATCACCGAGTCCACATCATCTGTCACACTAATCACCGAGTCCACATCCCCTATCACACTCATCACCGAGTCCACATCATCTCTCACACTCATCACTGAGTCCACATCATCTCTCACGCTCATCACCGAGTCCACATCATCTGTCACACTCATCACCAAGTCCACATCATCTATCACACGCATCACTGAGTCCACATCTCTCACACTCATCACTGAGTCCACATCATCTCTCACACTCATCACCGAGTCCACATCATCTGTCACACTCATCACCGAGTCCACATCATCTGTCACACTCATCACCGAGTCCACATCATCTGTCACACTCATCAATGAGTCCACATCATCTCTCACACTCATCACCAAGTCCACGTCATCTACCACATTCATCACTGACTCCACATCATGTCACGCTCATCACCGAGTCCACATCCCCTATCACACTCATCACTGAGTCCACATCATCTCTCACACTCATCGCTGAGTCCACATCATCTCTCACACTCATCACCGAGTCCACATCATCTGTCACACTCATCACCGAGTCCACGTCATCTGTCACACTCATCACCGAGTCCACATCATCTGTCACGCTCATCACTGAGTCCACATCTTCTGTCACACTCATCACCGAGTCCACATCCCCTCTCACACTCATCACTGAGTCCATATCATCTGTCACACTCATCACCGAGTCCCCATCATCTGTCACGCTCATCACTGAGTCCACATCATCTGTCACACTCATCACTGAGTCCACATCATCTCTCACACTCATCACTGAGTCCACATCATCTGTCACGCTCATCACCGAGTCCACATCATCTGTCACACTCATCACCGAGTCCACATCATTTGTCACGCTCATCACCGAGTCCACATCATCTGTCACACTCATCACCGAGTCCACATCCCCTATCACACACATCACTGAGTCCACATCATCTGTCACACTCATCACCGAGTCCACATCCCCTCTCACACTCATCACTGAGTCCACATCATCTGTCACACTCATCACCGAGTCCACATCATCTGTCACGCTCATCACTGAGTCTACATCATCTGTCACACTCATCACTGAGTCCACATCTCTCACACTCATCACTGAGTCCGCATCATCTCTCACACTCATCACTGAGTCCACATCATCTATCACACTCATCACTGAGTCCACATCATGTCACGCTCATCACCGAGTCCACATCCCCTATCACACTCATCACCGAGTCCACATCATGTCACGCTCATCACCGAGTCCACATCATCTGTCACACTCATCACCAAGTCCACATCATCTATCACACGCATCACTGAGTCCACATCTCTCACACTCATCACTGAGTCCACATCATCTCTCACACTCATCACCGAGTCCACATCATCTCTCACACTCATCACCGAGTCCACATCCCCTATCACACTCATCACCGAGTCCACATCATGTCACGCTCATCACCGAGTCCACATCATCTGTCACACTCATCACCAAGTCCACATCATCTATCACACGCATCACTGAGTCCACATCTCTCACACTCATCACTGAGTCCACATCATCTCTCACACTCATCACCGAGTCCACATCATCTGTCACACTCATAACCGAGTCCACATCATCTGTCACACTCATCACCGAGTCCACATCATCTGTCACACTCATCATTGAGTCCACATCATCTCTCACACTCATCACCAAGTCCACGTCATCTACCACACTCATCACTGACTCCACATCATGTCACGCTCATCACCGAGTCCACATCCCCTATCACACTCATCACTGAGTCCCCATCATCTCTCACACTCATCACCGAGTCCACATCATCTATCACACTCATCACTGAGTCCACATCATGTCACGCTCATCACCGAGTCCACATCATCTGTCACACTAATCACCGAGTCCACATCCCCTATCACACTCATCACCGAGTCCACATCATCTCTCACACTCATCACTGAGTCCACATCATCTCTCACGCTCATCACCGAGTCCACATCATCTGTCACACTCATCACCAAGTCCACATCATCTATCACACGCATCACTGAGTCCACATCTCTCACACTCATCACTGAGTCCACATCATCTCTCACACTCATCACCGAGTCCACATCATCTATCACACTCATCACTGAGTCCACATCATGTCACGCTCATCACCGAGTCCACATCATCTGTCACACTAATCACCGAGTCCACATCCCCTATCACACTCATCACCGAGTCCACATCATCTCTCACACTCATCACTGAGTCCACATCATCTCTCACGCTCATCACCGAGTCCACATCATCTGTCACACTCATCACCAAGTCCACATCATCTATCACACGCATCACTGAGTCCACATCTCTCACACTCATCACTGAGTCCACATCATCTCTCACACTCATCACCGAGTCCACATCATCTGTCACACTCATCACCGAGTCCACATCATCTGTCACACTCATCACCGAGTCCACATCATCTGTCACACTCATCATTGAGTCCACATCATCTTACACACTCATCACCAAGCCAACGTCATCTACCACACTCATCACTGACTCCACATCATGTCACGCTCATCACCGAGTCCACATCCCCTATCACACTCATCACTGAGTCCACATCATGTCACGCTCATCACCGAGTCCACATCATTTGTCACACTAATCACCGAGTCCACATCCCCTATCACACTCATCACCGAGTCCACATCATCTCTCACACTCATCACTGAGTCCACATCATCTCTCACGCTCATCACCGAGTCCACATCATCTGTCACACTCATCACCAAGTCCACATCATCTATCACACGCATCACTGAGTCCACATCTCTCACACTCATCACTGAGTCCACATCATCTCTCACACTCATCACCGAGTCCACATCATCTGTCACACTCATCACCGAGTCCACATCATCTGTCACACTCATCACCGAGTCCACATCATCTGTCACACTCATCAATGAGTCCACATCATCTCTCACACTCATCACCAAGTCCACGTCATCTACCACACTCATCACTGACTCCACATCATGTCACGCTCATCACCGAGTCCACATCCCCTATCACACTCATCACTGAGTCCACATCATCTCTCACACTCATCGCTGAGTCCACATCATCTCTCACACTCATCACCGAGTCCACATCATCTGTCACACTCATCACCGAGTCCACGTCATCTGTCACACTCATCACCGAGTCCACATCATCTGTCACGCTCATCACTGAGTCCACATCTTCTGTCACACTCATCACCGAGTCCACATCCCCTCTCACACTCATCACTGAGTCCATATCATCTGTCACACTCATCACCGAATCCCCATCATCTGTCACGCTCATCACTGAGTCCACATCATCTGTCACACTCATCACTGAGTCCACATCATCTCTCACACTCATCACTGAGTCCACATCATCTGTCACGCTCATCACCGAGTCCACATCATCTGTCACACTCATCACCGAGTCCACATCATTTGTCACGCTCATCACCGAGTCCACATCATCTGTCACACTCATCACCGAGTCCACATCCCCTATCACACACATCACTGAGTCCACATCATCTGTCACACTCATCACCGAGTCCACATCCCCTCTCACACTCATCACTGAGTCCACATCATCTGTCACACTCATCACCGAGTCCACATCATCTGTCACGCTCATCACTGAGTCTACATCATCTGTCACACTCATCACTGAGTCCACATCTCTCACACTCATCACTGAGTCCGCATCATCTCTCACACTCATCACTGAGTCCACATCATCTATCACACTCATCACTGAGTCCACATCATGTCACGCTCATCACCGAGTCCACATCCCCTATCACACTCATCACCGAGTCCACATCATGTCACGCTCATCACCGAGTCCACATCATCTGTCACACTCATCACCAAGTCCACATCATCTATCACACGCATCACTGAGTCCACATCTCTCACACTCATCACTGAGTCCACATCATCTCTCACACTCATCACCGAGTCCACATAATCTGTCACACTCATCACCGAGTCCACATCATCTGTCACACTCATCACCGAGTCCACATCATCTGTCACACTCATCATTGAGTCCACATCATCTCTCACACTCATCACCAAGTCCAAGTCATCTACCACACTCATCACTGACTCCACATCATGTCACGCTCATCACCGAGTCCATATCCCCTATCACACTCATCACTGAGTCCCCATCATCTCTCACACTCATCACCGAGTCCACATCATCTATCACACTCATCACTGAGTCCACATCATGTCACGCTCATCACCGAGTCCACATCATCTGTCACACTAATCACCGAGTCCACATCCCCTATCACACTCATCACCGAGTCCACATCATCTCTCACACTCATCACTGAGTCCACATCATCTCTCACGCTCATCACTGAGTCCACATCATCTGTCACACTCATCACCAAGTCCACATCATCTATCACACGCATCACTGAGTCCACATCTCTCACACTCATCACTGAGTCCACATCATCTCTCACACTCATCACCGAGTCCACATCATCTGTCACACTCATCACCGAGTCCACATCATCTGTCACACTCATCACCGAGTCCACATCATCTGTCACACTCATCATTGAGTCCACATCATCTCTCACACTCATCACCAAGTCCACGTCATCTACCACACTCATCACTGACTCCACATCATGTCACGCTCATCACCGAGTCCACATCCCCTATCACACTCATCACTGAGTCCACATCATGTCACGCTCATCACCGAGTCCACATCATCTGTCACACTAATCACCGAGTCCACATCCCCTATCACACTCATCACCGAGTCCACATCATCTCTCACACTCATCACTGAGTCCACATCATCTCTCACGCTCATCACCGAGTCCACATCATCTGTCACACTCATCACCAAGTCCACATCATCTATCACACGCATCACTGAGTCCACATCTCTCACACTCATCACTGAGTCCACATCATCTCTCACACTCATCACCGAGTCCACATCATCTGTCACACTCATCACCGAGTCCACATCATCTGTCACACTCATCACCGAGTCCACATCATCTGTCACACTCATCAATGAGTCCACATCATCTCTCACACTCATCACCAAGTCCACGTCATCTACCACACTCATCACTGACTCCACATCATGTCACGCTCATCACCGAGTCCACATCCCCTATCACACTCATCACTGAGTCCACATCATCTCTCACACTCATCGCTGAGTCCACATCATCTCTCACACTCATCACCGAGTCCACATCATCTGTCACACTCATCACCGAGTCCACGTCATCTGTCACACTCATCACCGAGTCCACATCATCTGTCACGCTCATCACTGAGTCCACATCTTCTGTCACACTCATCACCGAGTCCACATCCCCTCTCACACTCATCACTGAGTCCATATCATCTGTCACACTCATCACCGAGTCCCCATCATCTGTCACGCTCATCACTGAGTCCACATCATCTGTCACACTCATCACTGAGTCCACATCATCTCTCACACTCATCACTGAGTCCACATCATCTGTCACGCTCATCACCGAGTCCACATCATCTGTCACACTCATCACCGAGTCCACATCATTTGTCACGCTCATCACCGAGTCCACATCATCTGTCACACTCATCACCGAGTCCACATCCCCTATCACACACATCACTGAGTCCACATCATCTGTCACACTCATCACCGAGTCCACATCCCCTCTCACACTCATCACTGAGTCCACATCATCTGTCACACTCATCACCGAGTCCACATCATCTGTCACGCTCATCACTGAGTCTACATCATCTGTCACACTCATCACTGAGTCCACATCTCTCACACTCATCACTGAGTCCGCATCATCTCTCACACTCATCACTGAGTCCACATCATCTATCACACTCATCACTGAGTCCACATCATGTCACGCTCATCACCGAGTCCACATCCCCTATCACACTCATCACCGAGTCCACATCATGTCACGCTCATCACCGAGTCCACATCATCTGTCACACTCATCACCAAGTCCACATCATCTATCACACGCATCACTGAGTCCACATCTCTCACACTCATCACTGAGTCCACATCATCTCTCACACTCATCACCGAGTCCACATCATCTCTCACACTCATCACCGAGTCCACATCCCCTATCACACTCATCACCGAGTCCACATCATGTCACGCTCATCACCGAGTCCACATCATCTGTCACACTCATCACCAAGTCCACATCATCTATCACACGCATCACTGAGTCCACATCTCTCACACTCATCACTGAGTCCACATCATCTCTCACACTCATCACCGAGTCCACATCATCTGTCACACTCATAACCGAGTCCACATCATCTGTCACACTCATCACCGAGTCCACATCATCTGTCACACTCATCATTGAGTCCACATCATCTCTCACACTCATCACCAAGTCCACGTCATCTACCACACTCATCACTGACTCCACATCATGTCACGCTCATCACCGAGTCCACATCCCCTATCACACTCATCACTGAGTCCCCATCATCTCTCACACTCATCACCGAGTCCACATCATCTATCACACTCATCACTGAGTCCACATCATGTCACGCTCATCACCGAGTCCACATCATCTGTCACACTAATCACCGAGTCCACATCCCCTATCACACTCATCACCGAGTCCACATCATCTCTCACACTCATCACTGAGTCCACATCATCTCTCACGCTCATCACCGAGTCCACATCATCTGTCACACTCATCACCAAGTCCACATCATCTATCACACGCATCACTGAGTCCACATCTCTCACACTCATCACTGAGTCCACATCATCTCTCACACTCATCACCGAGTCCACATCATCTATCACACTCATCACTGAGTCCACATCATGTCACGCTCATCACCGAGTCCACATCATCTGTCACACTAATCACCGAGTCCACATCCCCTATCACACTCATCACCGAGTCCACATCATCTCTCACACTCATCACTGAGTCCACATCATCTCTCACGCTCATCACCGAGTCCACATCATCTGTCACACTCATCACCAAGTCCACATCATCTATCACACGCATCACTGAGTCCACATCTCTCACACTCATCACTGAGTCCACATCATCTCTCACACTCATCACCGAGTCCACATCATCTGTCACACTCATCACCGAGTCCACATCATCTGTCACACTCATCACCGAGTCCACATCATCTGTCACACTCATCATTGAGTCCACATCATCTTACACACTCATCACCAAGCCAACGTCATCTACCACACTCATCACTGACTCCACATCATGTCACGCTCATCACCGAGTCCACATCCCCTATCACACTCATCACTGAGTCCACATCATGTCACGCTCATCACCGAGTCCACATCATCTGTCACACTAATCACCGAGTCCACATCCCCTATCACACTCATCACCGAGTCCACATCATCTCTCACACTCATCACTGAGTCCACATCATCTCTCACGCTCATCACCGAGTCCACATCATCTGTCACACTCATCACCAAGTCCACATCATCTATCACACGCATCACTGAGTCCACATCTCTCACACTCATCACTGAGTCCACATCATCTCTCACACTCATCACCGAGTCCACATCATCTGTCACACTCATCACCGAGTCCACATCATCTGTCACACTCATCACCGAGTCCACATCATCTGTCACACTCATCAATGAGTCCACATCATCTCTCAAACTCATCACCAAGTCCACGTCATCTACCACACTCATCACTGACTCCACATCATGTCACGCTCATCACCGAGTCCACATCCCCTATCACACTCATCACTGAGTCCACATCATCTCTCACACTCATCGCTGAGTCCACATCATCTCTCACACTCATCACCGAGTCCACATCATCTGTCACACTCATCACCGAGTCCACGTCATCTGTCACACTCATCACCGAGTCCACATCATCTGTCACGCTCATCACTGAGTCCACATCTTCTGTCACACTCATCACCGAGTCCACATCCCCTCTCACACTCATCACTGAGTCCATATCATCTGTCACACTCATCACCGAGTCCCCATCATCTGTCACGCTCATCACTGAGTCCACATCATCTGTCACACTCATCACTGAGTCCACATCATCTCTCACACTCATCACTGAGTCCACATCATCTGTCACGCTCATCACCGAGTCCACATCATCTGTCACACTCATCACCGAGTCCACATCATTTGTCACGCTCATCACCGAGTCCACATCATCTGTCACACTTATCACCGAGTCCACATCCCCTATCACACACATCACTGAGTCCACATCATCTGTCACACTCATCACCGAGTCCACATCCCCTCTCACACTCATCACTGAGTCCACATCATCTGTCACACTCATCACCGAGTCCACATCATCTGTCACGCTCATCACTGAGTCTACATCATCTGTCACACTCATCACTGAGTCCACATCTCTCACACTCATCACTGAGTCCGCATCATCTCTCACACTCATCACTGAGTCCACATCATCCATCACACTCATCACTGAGTCCACATCATGTCACGCTCATCACCGAGTCCACATCCCCTATCACACTCATCACCGAGTCCACATCATGTCACGCTCATCACCGAGTCCACATCATCTGTCACACTCATCACCAAGTCCACATCATCTATCACACGCATCACTGAGTCCACATCTCTCACACTCATCACTGAGTCCACATCATCTCTCACACTCATCACCGAGTCCACATAATCTGTCACACTCATCACCGAGTCCACATCATCTGTCACACTCATCACCGAGTCCACATCATCTGTCACACTCATCATTGAGTCCACATCATCTCTCACACTCATCACCAAGTCCAAGTCATCTACCACACTCATCACTGACTCCACATCATGTCACGCTCATCACCGAGTCCACATCCCCTATCACACTCATCACTGAGTCCCCATCATCTCTCACACTCATCACCGAGTCCACATCATCTATCACACTCATCACTGAGTCCACATCATGTCACGCTCATCACCGAGTCCACATCATCTGTCACACTAATCACCGAGTCCACATCCCCTATCACACTCATCACCGAGTCCACATCATCTCTCACACTCATCACTGAGTCCACATCATCTGTCACACTCATCACCGAGTCCACATCATCTGTCACACTCATCATTGAGTCCACATCATCTCTCACACTCATCACCAAGTCCACGTCATCTACCACACTCATCACTGACTCCACATCATGTCACGCTCACCACCGAGTCCACATCATCTGTCACACTCATCATTGAGTCCACATCATCTTACACACTCATCACCAAGCCAACGTCATCTACCACACTCATCACTGACTCCACATCATGTCACGCTCATCACCGAGTCCACATCCCCTATCACACTCATCACTGAGTCCACATCATGTCACGCTCATCACCGAGTCCACATCATCTGTCACACTAATCACCGAGTCCACATCCCCTATCACACTCATCACCGAGTCCACATCATCTCTCACACTCATCACTGAGTCCACATCATCTCTCACGCTCATCACCGAGTCCACATCATCTGTCACACTCATCACCAAGTCCACATCATCTATCACACGCATCACTGAGTCCACATCTCTCACACTCATCACTGAGTCCACATCATCTCTCACACTCATCACCGAGTCCACATCATCTGTCACACTCATCACCGAGTCCACATCATCTGTCACACTCATCACCGAGTCCACATCATCTGTCACACTCATCAATGAGTCCACATCATCTCTCACACTCATCACCAAGTCCACGTCATCTACCACACTCATCACTGACTCCACATCATGTCACGCTCATCACCGAGTCCACATCCCCTATCACACTCATCACTGAGTCCACATCATCTCTCACACTCATCGCTGAGTCCACATCATCTCTCACACTCATCACCGAGTCCACATCATCTGTCACACTCATCACCGAGTCCACGTCATCTGTCACACTCATCACCGAGTCCACATCATCTGTCACGCTCATCACTGAGTCCACATCTTCTGTCACACTCATCACCGAGTCCACATCCCCTCTCACACTCATCACTGAGTCCATATCATCTGTCACACTCATCACCGAGTCCCCATCATCTGTCACGCTCATCACTGAGTCCACATCATCTGTCACACTCATCACTGAGTCCACATCATCTCTCACACTCATCACTGAGTCCACATCATCTGTCACGCTCATCACCGAGTCCACATCATCTGTCACACTCATCACCGAGTCCACATCATTTGTCACGCTCATCACCGAGTCCACATCATCTGTCACACTCATCACCGAGTCCACATCGCCTATCACACACATCACTGAGTCCACATCATCTGTCACACTCATCACCGAGTCCACATCCCCTCTCACACTCATCACTGAGTCCACATCATCTGTCACACTCATCACCGAGTCCACATCATCTGTCACGCTCATCACTGAGTCTATATCATCTGTCACACTCATCACTGAGTCCACATCTCTCACACTCATCACTGAGTCCGCATCATCTCTCACACTCATCACTGAGTCCACATCATCTATCACACTCATCACTGAGTCCACATCATGTCACGCTCATCACCGAGTCCACATCCCCTATCACACTCATCACCGAGTCCACATCATGTCACGCTCATCACCGAGTCCACATCATCTGTCACACTCATCACCAAGTCCACATCATCTATCACACGCATCACTGAGTCCACATCTCTCACACTCATCACTGAGTCCACATCATCTCTCACACTCATCACCGAGTCCATATAATCTGTCACACTCATCACCGAGTCCACATCATCTGTCACACTCATCACCGAGTCCACATCATCTGTCACACTCATCATTGAGTCCACATCATCTCTCACACTCATCACCAAGTCCAAGTCATCTACCACACTCATCACTGACTCCACATCATGTCACGCTCATCACCGAGTCCACATCCCCTATCACACTCATCACTGAGTCCCCATCATCTCTCACACTCATCACCGAGTCCACATCATCTATCACACTCATCACTGAGTCCACATCATGTCACGCTCATCACCGAGTCCACATCATCTGTCACACTCATCACCGAGTCCACATCATCTGTCACACTCATCACCAAGTCCACATCATCTGTCACACTCATCACCGAGTCCACATCATCTGTCACGCTCATCACTGAGTCCACATCTTCTGTCACACTCATCACCGAGTCCACATCCCCTCTCACACTCATCACTGAGTCCATATCATCTGTCACACTCATCACCGAGTCCCCATCATCTGTCACGCTCATCACTGAGTCCACATCATCTGTCACACTCATCACTGAGTCCACATCATCTCTCACACTCATCACTGAGTCCACATCATCTGTCACGCTCATCACCGAGTCCACATCATCTGTCACACTCATCACCGAGTCCACATCATTTGTCACGCTCATCACCGAGTCCACATCATCTGTCACACTCATCACCGAGTCCACATCCCCTATCACACACATCACTGAGTCCACATCATCTGTCACACTCATCACCGAGTCCACATCCCCTCTCACACTCATCACTGAGTCCACATCATCTGTCACACTCATCACCGAGTCCACATCATCTGTCACGCTCATCACTGAGTCTACATCATCTGTCACACTCATCACTGAGTCCACATCTCTCACACTCATCACTGAGTCCACATCATCTCTCACACTCATCACCGAGTCCAAATCATCTGTCACACTCATCACCGTATCCACATCATCTGTCACACTCATCACCGAGTCCACATCCCCTATCACAGTGATGAGTCCACATCATCTCTCACACTCATCACTGAGTCCACATAATCTGTCACACTCATCAACGAGTCCACATCATCTGTCACACTCATCACTGAGTCCACATCATCTGTCACACTCATCACCGAGTCCACATTCCCTATCACACTCATCACCAAGTCCACATCATCTGTCACACTCATCACTGAGTCCACATCATCTGTCACACTCATCACCGAGTCCACATTGCCTATCACACTCATCACCAAGTCCACATCATCTGTCACACTCATCACTGAGTCCACATCATCTGTCATGCTCATCACTGAGTCCACATCATCTGCAACACTCATCACCGAGTCCACATCATCTGTCACACTCATCACCGAGTCCACATCATCTGTCACACTCATCACCGAGTCCACATCATCTGTCACAGTCATCACCGAGTCCACATCATCTGTCACACTCATCACCGAGTCCACATCATCTGTCACAGTCATCACCGAGTCCACATCATCTGTCACACTCATCACTGAGTCCACATCATCTGTCACACTCATCACCGAGTCCACATCATCTGTCACACTCATCACTGAGTCCACATCATCTCTCACACTCATCACTGAGTCCACATCATCTGTCACACTCATCAATAAGTCCACATCATCTGTCACACTCATCACTGAGTCCACATCATCTGTCACACTCATCACCTAGTCCACATTCCCTATCACACTCATCACCAAGTCCACATCATCTGTCACACTCATCACTGAGTCCACATCATCTGTCACACTCATCACCGAGTCCACATTCCCTATCACACTCATCACCAAGTCCACATCATCTGTCACACTCATCACTGAGTCCACATCATCTGTCACACTCATCACCGAGTCCACATTCCCTATCACACTCATCACAAAGTCCACATCATCTGTCACACTCATCACTGAGTCCACATCATCTGTCATGCTCATCACTGAGTCCACATCATCTGCAACACTCATCACCGAGTCCACATCATCTGCAACACTCATCACCGAGTCCAAATCATCTGTCACACTCATCACCAAGTCCACAACATCTACCACACTCATCACTGACTCCACATCATGTCACGCTCATCACCGAGTCCACATCCCCTATCACACTCATCACTGAGTTCCCATCATCTCTCACACTCATGACTGTGTCCACATCATCTGTCACACTCATCACCGAGTCCACATCATCTGTCACACTCATCACCGAGTCCACATCCCCTATCACACTCATCACCGAGTCCACATCATCTCTCACACTCATCACTGAGTCCACATCATCTCTCACACTCATCGCTGAGTCCACATCATCTCTCACACTCATCACCGAGTCCACATCATCTGTCACACTCATCCCCGATTCCACATCATCTGTCACACTCATCACCGAGTCCACATCATCTGTCACGCTCATCACTGAGTCCACATCATCTGTCACACTCATCACCGAGTCCACATCATCTGTCACGCTCATCACTGAGTCCACATCATCTGTCACACTCATCACTGAGTCCACATCATCTCTCACACTCATCACTGAGTCCACATCATCTGTCACGCTCATCACCGAGTCCACATCATCTGTCACACTCATCACCGAGTCCACATCATATGTCACACTCATCACCGAGTCCACATCATCTGTCACACTCATCACCGAGTCCACATCCCCTATCACACACATCACTGAGTCCACATCATCTGTCACACTCATCACTGGGTCCACATCATCTCTCACACTCATCACTGAGTCCAAATCATCTGTCACCCTCATCACCGAGTCCACATCATCTGTCACACTCATCACCGAGTCCACATCATTTGTCACACTCATCACCAAGTCCACATCATCTATCACACTCATCACTGAGTCCACATCTCTCACACTCATCATTGAGTCCACATCAACTCTCACACTCATCACCAAGTCCACATCATCTACCACACTCATCACTGACTCCACATCATGTCACGCTCATCACCGAGTCCACATCCCCTATCACACTCATCACTGTGTCCACATCATCTGTCACACTCATCACCGAGTCCACATCATCTGTCACACTCATCACCGAGTCCACGTCATCTATCACACTCATCACTGAGTCCACATCATGTCACGCTCATCACCGAGTCCACATCATCTGTCACACTAATCACCGAGTCCACATCCCCTATCACACTCATCACCGAGTCCACATCATCTCTCACACTCATCACTGAGTCCACATCATCTCTCACACTCATCGCTGAGTCCACATCATCTCTCACACTCATCACCGAGTCCACATCATCTGTCACACTCATCACCGAGTCCACATCATCTGTCACACTCATCACTGAGTCCACATCATCTGTCACGATCATCACTGAGTCCATATCATATGTCACACTCATCACCGAGTCCACATCATCTGTCACGCTCATCACTGAGTCCACATCATCTGTCACACTCATCACCGAGTCCACATCATCTGTCACACTCATCACCGAGTCCACATCCCCTCTCACACTCATCACTGAGTCCACATCATCTGTCACACTCATCACCGAGTCCACATCATCTTCCACGCTCATCACTGAGTCCACGTCATCTGTCACACTCATCACTGAGTCCAAATCATCTCTCACACTCATCACCGAGTCCACATCCCCTATCACAGTGATGAGTCCACATCATCTCTCACACTCATCACTGAGTCCACATAATCTGTCACACTCATCAACGAGTCCACATCATCTGTCACACTCATCACTGAGTCCACATCATCTGTCACACTCATCACCGAGTCCACATTCCCTATCACACTCATCACCAAGTCCACATCATCTGTCACACTCATCACTGAGTCCACATCATCTGTCACACTCATCACCGTGTCCACAATGCCTATCACACTCATCACCAAGTCCACATCATCTGTCACACTCATCACTGAGTCCACATCATCTGTCATGCTCATCACTGAGTCCACATCATCTGCAACACTCATCACCGAGTCCACATAATCTGTCACACTCATCAACGAGTCCACATCATCTGTCACACTCATCACCGAGTCCACATCATCTATCAGGCTCATCACTGAGTCCACACCATCTCTCAAGTTCATCACTGAGTCCGCATCATCTCTCACACTCATCACTGAGTCCACATCATCTATCACACTCATCACTGAGTCCACATCATATCACGCTCATCACCGAGTCCACATCCCCTATCACACTCATCACCGAGTCCACATCATGTCACGCTCATCACCGAGTCCACATCATCTGTCACACTCATCACCAAGTCCACATCATCTATCACACG
This sequence comes from Lampris incognitus, assembly GCF_029633865.1. NCBI lineage: Eukaryota > Metazoa > Chordata > Actinopteri > Lampriformes > Lampridae > Lampris > Lampris incognitus. The sequence goes on along the minus strand of NC_079212.1, from coordinate 65,561,296 downwards.
CATCACTGAGTCCACATCTCTCACACTCATCACTGAGTCCACATCATCTCTCACACTCATCACCGAGTCCACATCATCTGTCACACTCATCACCGAGTCCACATCATCTGTCACACTAATCACCGAGTCCACATCATCTGTCACACTCATCATTGAGTCCACATCATCTCTCACACTCATCACCAAGTCCACGTCATCTACCACACTCATCACTGACTCCACATCATGTCACGCTCATCACCGAGTCCACATCCCCTATAACACTCATCACTGAGTCCCCATCATCTCTCACACTCATCACCGAGTCCACATCATCTATCACACTCATCACTGAGTCCACATCATGTCACGCTCATCACCGAGTCCACATCATCTGTCACACTAATCACCGAGTCCACATCCCCTATCACACTCATCACCGAGTCCACATCATCTCTCACACTCTTCACTGAGTCCACATCATCTCTCACGCTCATCACCGAGTCCACATCATCTGTCACACTCATCACCAAGTCCACATCATCTATCACACGCATCACTGAGTCCACATCTCTCACACTCATCACTGAGTCCACATCATCTCTCACACTCATCACCGAGTCCACATCATCTATCACACTCATCACTGAGTCCACATCATGTCACGCTCATCACCGAGTCCACATCATCTGTCACACTCATCACCAAGTCCACATCATCTATCACACGCATCACTGAGTCCACATCTCTCACACTCATCACTGAGTCCACATCATCTCTCACACTCATCACCGAGTCCACATCATCTGTCACACTCATCACCGAGTCCACATCATCTGTCACACTCATCACCGAGTCCACATCATCTGTCACACTCATCATTGAGTCCACATCATCTCTCACACTCATCACCAAGTCCACGTCATCTACCACACTCATCACTGACTCCACATCATCTGTCACGCTCATCACCGAGTCCACATCATCTCTCACACTCATCACTGAGTCCACATCATCTCTCACGCTCATCACCGAGTCCACATCATCTGTCACACTCATCACCAAGTCCACATCATCTATCACACGCATCACTGAGTCCACATCTCTCACACTCATTACTGAGTCCACATCATCTCTCACACTCATCACCGAGTCCACATCATCTATCACACTCATCACTGAGTCCACATCATGTCACGCTCATCACCGAGTCCACATCGTCTGTCACACTAATCACCGAGTCCACATCCCCTATCACACTCATCACCGAGTCCACATCATCTCTCACACTCATCACTGAGTCCACATCATCTCTCACGCTCATCACCGAGTCCACATCATCTGTCACACTCATCACCAAGTCCACATCATCTATCACACGCATCACTGAGTCCACATCTCTCACACTCATCACTGAGTCCACATCATCTCTCACACTCATCACCGAGTCCACATCATCTGTCACACTCATCACCGAGTCCACATCATCTGTCACACTCATCACCGAGTCCACATCATCTGTCACACTCATCATTGAGTCCACATCATCTCTCACACTCATCACCAAGTCCACGTCATCTACCACACTCATCACTGACTCCACATCATGTCACGCTCATCACCGAGTCCACATCCCCTATCACACTCATCACTGAGTCCACATCATGTCACGCTCATCACCGAGTCCACATCATCTGTCACACTAATCACCGAGTCCACATCCCCTATCACACTCATCACCGAGTCCACATCATCTCTCACACTCATCACTGAGTCCACATCATCTCTCACGCTCATCACCGAGTCCACATCATCTGTCACACTCATCACCAAGTCCACATCATCTATCACACGCATCACTGAGTCCACATCTCTCACACTCATCACTGAGTCCACATCATCTTTCACACTCATCACCGAGTCCACATCATCTGTCACACTCATCACCGAGTCCACATCATCTGTCACACTCATCACCGAGTCCAGATCATCTGTATCACTCATCATTGAGTCCACATCATCTCTCACACTCATCACCAAGTCCACGTCATCTACCACACTCATCACTGACTCCGCATCATGTCACGCTCATCACCGAGTCCACATCCCCTATCACACTCATCACTGAGTCCACATCATCTCTCACACTCATCGCTGAGTCCACATCATCTCTCACACTCATCACCGAGTCCACATCATCTGTCACACTCATCACCGAGTCCACATCATCTGTCACACTCATCACCGAGTCCACATCATCTGTCACGCTCATCACTGAGTCCACATCTTCTGTCACACTCATCACCGAGTCCACATCCCCTCTCACACTCATCACTGAGTCCATATCATCTGTCACACTCATCACCGAGTCCCCATCATCTGTCACGCTCATCACTGAGTCCACATCATCTCTCACACTCATCACTGAGTCCACATCATCTGTCACGCTCATCACCGAGTCCACATCATCTGTCACACTCATCACCGAGTCCACATCATTTGTCACGCTCATCACCGAGTCCACATCATCTGTCACACTCATCACCGAGTCCACATCCCCTATCACACACATCACTGAGTCCACATCATCTGTCACACTCATCACCGAGTCCACATCCCCTCTCGCACTCATCACTGAGTCCACATCATCTGTCACACTCATCACCGAGTCCACATCATCTGTCACGCTCATCACTGAGTCTACATCATCTGTCACACTCATCACTGAGTCCACATCTCTCACACTCATCACTGAGTCCGCATCATCTCTCACACTCATCATTGAGTCCACATCATCTATCACACTCATCACTGAGTCCACATCATGTCACGCTCATCACCGAGTCCACATCCCCTATCACACTCATCACCGAGTCCACATCATGTCACGCTCATCACCGAGTCCACATCATCTGTCACACTCATCACCAAGTCCACATCATCTATCACACGCATCACTGAGTCCACATCTCTCACACTCTTCACTGAGTCCACAACATCTATCACACTCATCACTGAGTCCACATCATGTCACGCTCATCACCGAGTCCACATCCCCTATCACACTCATCACCGAGTCCACATCATGTCACGCTCATCACCGAGTCCACATCATCTGTCACACTCATCACCAAGTCCACATCATCTATCACACGCATCACTGAGTCCACATCTCTCACACTCATCACTGAGTCCACATCATCTCTCACACTCATCACCGAGTCCACATCATCTGTCACACTCATAACCGAGTCCACATCATCTGTCACACTCATCACCGAGTCCACATCATCTGTCACACTCATCATTGAGTCCACATCATCTCTCACACTCATCACCAAGTCCACGTCATCTACCAAACTCATCACTGACTCCACATCATGTCACGCTCATCACCGAGTCCACATCCCCTATCACACTCATCACTGAGTCCCCATCATCTCTCACACTCATCACCGAGTCCACATCATCTATCACACTCATCACTGAGTCCACATCATGTCACGCTCATCACCGAGTCCACATCATCTGTCACACTAATCACCGAGTCCACATCCCCTATCACACTCATCACCGAGTCCACATCATCTCTCACACTCATCACTGAGTCCACATCATCTCTCACGCTCATCACCGAGTCCACATCATCTGTCACACTCATCACCAAGTCCACATCATCTATCACACGCATCACTGAGTCCACATCTCTCACACTCATCACTGAGTCCACATCATCTCTCACACTCATCACCGAGTCCACATCATCTATCACACTCATCACTGAGTCCACATCATGTCACGCTCATCACCGAGTCCACATCATCTGTCACACTAATCACCGAGTCCACATCCCCTATCACACTCATCACCGAGTCCACATCATCTCTCACACTCATCACTGAGTCCACATCATCTCTCACGCTCATCACCGAGTCCACATCATCTGTCACACTCATCACCAAGTCCACATCATCTATCACACGCATCACTGAGTCCACATCTCTCACACTCATCACTGAGTCCACATCATCTCTCACACTCATCACCGAGTCCACATCATCTGTCACACTCATCACCGAGTCCACATCATCTGTCACACTCATCACCGAGTCCACATCATCTGTCACACTCATCATTGAGTCCACATCATCTTACACACTCATCACCAAGCCAACGTCATCTACCACACTCATCACTGACTCCACATCATGTCACGCTCATCACCGAGTCCACATCCCCTATCACACTCATCACTGAGTCCACATCATGTCACGCTCATCACCGAGTCCACATCATCTGTCACACTAATCACCGAGTCCATATCCCCTATCACACTCATCACCGAGTCCACATCATCTCTCACACTCATCACTGAGTCCACATCATCTCTCACGCTCATCACCGAGTCCACATCATCTGTCACACTCATCACCAAGTCCACATCATCTATCACACGCATCACTGAGTCCACATCTCTCACACTCATCACTGAGTCCACATCATCTCTCACACTCATCACCGAGTCCACATCATCTGTCACACTCATCACCGAGTCCACATCATCTGTCACACTCATCACCGAGTCCACATCATCTGTCACACTCATCAATGAGTCCACATCATCTCTCACACTCATCACCAAGTCCACGTCATCTACCACACTCATCACTGACTCCACATCATGTCACGCTCATCACCGAGTCCACATCCCCTATCACACTCATCACTGAGTCCACATCATCTCTCACACTCATCGCTGAGTCCACATCATCTCTCACACTCATCACCGAGTCCACATCATCTGTCACACTCATCACCGAGTCCACGTCATCTGTCACACTCATCACCGAGTCCACATCATCTGTCACGCTCATCACTGAGTCCACATCTTCTGTCACACTCATCACCGAGTCCACATCCCCTCTCACACTCATCACTGAGTCCATATCATCTGTCACACTCATCACCGAGTCCCCATCATCTGTCACGCTCATCACTGAGTCCACATCATCTGTCACACTCATCACTGAGTCCACATCATCTCTCACACTCATCACTGAGTCCACATCATCTGTCACGCTCATCACCGAGTCCACATCATCTGTCACACTCATCACCGAGTCCACATCATTTGTCACGCTCATCACCGAGTCCACATCATCTGTCACACTCATCACCGAGTCCACATCCCCTATCACACACATCACTGAGTCCACATCATCTGTCACACTCATCACCGAGTCCACATCCCCTCTCACACTCATCACTGAGTCCACATCATCTGTCACGCTCATCACTGAGTCTACATCATCTGTCACACTCATCACTGAGTCCACATCTCTCACACTCATCACTGAGTCCGCATCATCTCTCACACTCATCACTGAGTCCACATCATCTATCACACTCATCACTGAGTCCACATCATGTCACGCTCATCACCGAGTCCACATCCCCTATCACACTCATCACCGAGTCCACATCATGTCACGCTCATCACCGAGTCCACATCATCTGTCACACTCATCACCAAGTCCACATCATCTATCACACGCATCACTGAGTCCACATCTCTCACACTCATCACTGAGTCCACATCATCTCTCACACTCATCACCGAGTCCACATCATCTCTCACACTCATCACCGAGTCCACATCCCCTATCACACTCATCACCGAGTCCACATCATGTCACGCTCATCACCGAGTCCACATCATCTGTCACACTCATCACCAAGTCCACATCATCTATCACACGCATCACTGAGTCCACATCTCTCACACTCATCACTGAGTCCACATCATCTCTCACACTCATCACCGAGTCCACATCATCTGTCACACTCATAACCGAGTCCACATCATCTGTCACACTCATCACCGAGTCCACATCATCTGTCACACTCATCATTGAGTCCACATCATCTCTCACACTCATCACCAAGTCCACGTCATCTACCACACTCATCACTGACTCCACATCATGTCACGCTCATCACCGAGTCCACATCCCCTATCACACTCATCACTGAGTCCCCATCATCTCTCACACTCATCACCGAGTCCACATCATCTATCACACTCATCTCTGAGTCCACATCATGTCACGCTCATCACCGAGTCCACATCATCTGTCACACTAATCACCGAGTCCACATCCCCTATCACACTCATCACCGAGTCCACATCATCTCTCACACTCATCACTGAGTCCACATCATCTCTCACGCTCATCACCGAGTCCACATCATCTGTCACACTCATCACCAAGTCCACATCATTTATCACACGCATCACTGAGTCCACATCTCTCACACTCATCACTGAGTCCACATCATCTCTCACACTCATCACCGAGTCCACATCATCTATCACACTCATCACTGAGTCCACATCATGTCACGCTCATCACCGAGTCCACATCATCTGTCACACTAATCACCGAGTCCACATCCCCTATCACACTCATCACCGAGTCCACATCATCTCTCACACTCATCACTGAGTCCACATCATCTCTCACGCTCATCACCGAGTCCACATCATCTGTCACACTCATCACCAAGTCCACATCATCTATCACACGCATCACTGAGTCCACATCTCTCACACTCATCACTGAGTCCACATCATCTCTCACACTCATCACCGAGTCCACATCATCTGTCACACTCATCACCGAGTCCACATCATCTGTCACACTCATCACCGAGTCCACATCATCTGTCACACTCATCATTGAGTCCACATCATCTTACACACTCATCACCAAGCCAACGTCATCTACCACACTCATCACTGACTCCACATCATGTCACGCTCATCACCGAGTCCACATCCCCTATCACACTCATCACTGAGTCCACATCATGTCACGCTCATCACCGAGTCCACATCATCTGTCACACTAATCACCGAGTCCACATCCCCTATCACACTCATCACCGAGTCCACATCATCTCTCACACTCATCACTGAGTCCACATCATCTCTCACGCTCATCACCGAGTCCACATCATCTGTCACACTCATCACCAAGTCCACATCATCTATCACACGCATCACTGAGTCCACATCTCTCACACTCATCACTGAGTCCACATCATCTCTCACACTCATCACCGAGTCCACATCATCTGTCACACTCATCACCGAGTCCACATCATCTGTCACACTCATCACCGAGTCCACATCATCTGTCACACTCATCAATGAGTCCACATCATCTCTCACACTCATCACCAAGTCCACGTCATCTACCACACTCATCACTGACTCCACATCATGTCACGCTCATCACCGAGTCCACATCCCCTATCACACTCATCACTGAGTCCACATCATCTCTCACACTCATCGCTGAGTCCACATCATCTCTCACACTCATCACCGAGTCCACATCATCTGTCACACTCATCACCGAGTCCACGTCATCTGTCACACTCATCACCGAGTCCACATCATCTGTCACGCTCATCACTGAGTCCACATCTTCTGTCACACTCATCACCGAGTCCACATCCCCTCTCACACTCATCACTGAGTCCATATCATCTGTCACACTCATCACCGAGTCCCCATCATCTGTCACGCTCATCACTGAGTCCACATCATCTGTCACACTCATCACTGAGTCCACATCATCTCTCACACTCATCACTGAGTCCACATCATCTGTCACGCTCATCACCGAGTCCACATCATCTGTCACACTCATCACCGAGTCCACATCATTTGTCACGCTCATCACCGAGTCCACATCATCTGTCACACTCATCACCGAGTCCACATCCCCTATCACACACATCACTGAGTCCACATCATCTGTCACACTCATCACCGAGTCCACATCCCCTCTCACACTCATCACTGAGTCCACATCATCTGTCACACTCATCACCGAGTCCACATCATCTGTCACGCTCATCACTGAGTCTACATCATCTGTCACACTCATCACTGAGTCCACATCTCTCACACTCATCACTGAGTCCGCATCATCTCTCACACTCATCACTGAGTCCACATCATCTATCACACTCATCACTGAGTCCACATCATGTCACGCTCATCACCGAGTCCACATCCCCTATCACACTCATCACCGAGTCCACATCATGTCACGCTCATCACCGAGTCCACATCATCTGTCACACTCATCACCAAGTCCACATCATCTATCACACGCATCACTGAGTCCACATCTCTCACACTCATCACTGAGTCCACATCATCTCTCACACTCATCACCGAGTCCACATAATCTGTCACACTCATCACCGAGTCCACATCATCTGTCACACTCATCACCGAGTCCACATCATCTGTCACACTCATCATTGAGTCCACATCATCTCTCACACTCATCACCAAGTCCAAGTCATCTACCACACTCATCACTGACTCCACATCATGTCACGCTCATCACCGAGTCCACATCCCCTATCACACTCATCACTGAGTCCCCATCATCTCTCACACTCATCACCGAGTCCACATCATCTATCACACTCATCACTGAGTCCACATCATGTCACGCTCATCACCGAGTCCACATCATCTGTCACACTAATCACCGAGTCCACATCCCCTATCACACTCATCACCGAGTCCACATCATCTCTCACACTCATCACTGAGTCCACATCATCTCTCACGCTCATCACTGAGTCCACATCATCTGTCACACTCATCACCAAGTCCACATCATCTATCACACGCATCACTGAGTCCACATCTCTCACACTCATCACTGAGTCCACATCATCTCTCACACTCATCACCGAGTCCACATCATCTGTCACACTCATCACCGAGTCCACATCATCTGTCACACTCATCACCGAGTCCACATCATCTGTCACACTCATCATTGAGTCCACATCATCTCTCACACTCATCACCAAGTCCACGTCATCTACCACACTCATCACTGACTCCACATCATGTCACGCTCATCACCGAGTCCACATCCCCTATCACACTCATCACTGAGTCCACATCATGTCACGCTCATCACCGAGTCCACATCATCTGTCACACTAATCACCGAGTCCACATCCCCTATCACACTCATCACCGAGTCCACATCATCTCTCACACTCATCACTGAGTCCACATCATCTCTCACGCTCATCACCGAGTCCACATCATCTGTCACACTCATCACCAAGTCCACATCATCTATCACACGCATCACTGAGTCCACATCTCTCACACTCATCACTGAGTCCACATCATCTCTCACACTCATCACCGAGTCCACATCATCTGTCACACTCATCACCGAGTCCACATCATCTGTCACACTCATCACCGAGTCCACATCATCTGTCACACTCATCATTGAGTCCACATCATCTCTCACACTCATCACCAAGTCCACGTCATCTACCACACTCATCACTGACTCCACATCATGTCACGCTCACCACCGAGTCCACATCCCCTATCACACTCATCACTGAGTCCCCATCATCTCTCACACTCATGACTGAGTCCACATCATCTCTCACACTCATCACCGAGTCCACATCATCTGTCACACTCATCACCGAGTCCACATCATCTGTCACACTCATCACCGAGTCCACATCATCTGTCACGCTCATCACTGAGTCCACATCTTCTGTCACACTCATCACCGAGTCCACATCCCCTCTCACACTCATCACTGAGTCCATATCATCTGTCACACTCATCACCGAGTCCCCATCATCTGTCACGCTCATCACTGAGTCCACATCATCTGTCACACTCATCACTGAGTCCACATCATCTCTCACACTCATCACTGAGTCCACATCATCTGTCACGCTCATCACCGAGTCCACATCATCTGTCACACTCATCACCGAGTCCACATCATTTGTCACGCTCATCACCGAGTCCACATCATCTGTCACACTCATCACCGAGTCCACATCCCCTATCACACACATCACTGAGTCCACATCATCTGTCACACTCATCACCGAGTCCACATCCCCTCTCACACTCATCACTGAGTCCATATCATCTGTCACACTCATCACCGAGTCCACATCATCTGTCACGCTCATCACTGAGTCTACATCATCTGTCACACTCATCACTGAGTCCACATCTCTCACACTCATCACTGAGTCCACATCATCTCTCACACTCATCACCGAGTCCAAATCATCTGTCACACTCATCACCGTATCCACATCATCTGTCACACTCATCACCGAGTCCACATCCCCTATCACAGTGATGAGTCCACATCATCTCTCACACTCATCACTGAGTCCACATAATCTGTCACACTCATCAACGAGTCCACATCATCTGTCACACTCATCACTGAGTCCACATCATCTGTCACACTCATCACCGAGTCCACATTCCCTATCACACTCATCACCAAGTCCACATCATCTGTCACACTCATCACTGAGTCCACATCATCTGTCACACTCATCACCGAGTCCACATTGCCTATCACACTCATCACCAAGTCCACATCATCTGTCACACTCATCACTGAGTCCACATCATCTGTCATGCTCATCACTGAGTCCACATCATCTGCAACACTCATCACCGAGTCCACATCATCTGTCACACTCATCACCGAGTCCACATCATCTGTCACACTCATCACCGAGTCCACATCATCTGTCACAGTCATCACCGAGTCCACATCATCTGTCACACTCATCACCGAGTCCACATCATCTGTCACAGTCATCACCGAGTCCACATCATCTGTCACACTCATCACTGAGTCCACATCATCTGTCACACTCATCACCGAGTCCACATCATCTGTCACACTCATCACTGAGTCCACATCATCTCTCACACTCATCACTGAGTCCACATCATCTGTCACACTCATCAATAAGTCCACATCATCTGTCACACTCATCACTGAGTCCACATCATCTGTCACACTCATCACCTAGTCCACATTCCCTATCACACTCATCACCAAGTCCACATCATCTGTCACACTCATCACTGAGTCCACATCATCTGTCACACTCATCACCGAGTCCACATTCCCTATCACACTCATCACCAAGTCCACATCATCTGTCACACTCATCACTGAGTCCACATCATCTGTCACACTCATCACCGAGTCCACATTCCCTATCACACTCATCACAAAGTCCACATCATCTGTCACACTCATCACTGAGTCCACATCATCTGTCATGCTCATCACTGAGTCCACATCATCTGCAACACTCATCACCGAGTCCACATCATCTGCAACACTCATCACCGAGTCCAAATCATCTGTCACACTCATCACCAAGTCCACATCATCTACCACACTCATCACTGACTCCACATCATGTCACGCTCATCACCGAGTCCACATCCCCTATCACACTCATCACTGAGTCCCCATCATCTCTCACACTCATGACTGTGTCCACATCATCTGTCACACTCATCACCGAGTCCACATCATCTGTCACACTCATCACCGAGTCCACATCCCCTATCACACTCATCACCGAGTCCACATCATCTCTCACACTCATCACTGAGTCCACATCATCTCTCACACTCATCGCTGAGTCCACATCATCTCTCACACTCATCACCGAGTCCACATCATCTGTCACACTCATCCCCGATTCCACATCATCTGTCACACTCATCACCGAGTCCACATCATCTGTCACGCTCATCACTGAGTCCACATCATCTGTCACACTCATCACCGAGTCCACATCATCTGTCACGCTCATCACTGAGTCCACATCATCTGTCACACTCATCACTGAGTCCACATCATCTCTCACACTCATCACTGAGTCCACATCATCTGTCACGCTCATCACCGAGTCCACATCATCTGTCACACTCATCACCGAGTCCACATCATATGTCAAACTCATCACCGAGTCCACATCATCTGTCACACTCATCACCGAGTCCACATCCCCTATCACACACATCACTGAGTCCACATCATCTGTCACACTCATCACTGGGTCCACATCATCTCTCACACTCATCACTGAGTCCAAATCATCTGTCACCCTCATCACCGAGTCCACATCATCTGTCACACTCATCACCGAGTCCACATCATTTGTCACACTCATCACCAAGTCCACATCATCTATCACACTCATCACTGAGTCCACATCTCTCACACTCATCATTGAGTCCACATCAACTCTCACACTCATCACCAAGTCCACATCATCTACCACACTCATCACTGACTCCACATCATGTCACGCTCATCACCGAGTCCACATCCCCTATCACACTCATCACTGTGTCCACATCATCTGTCACACTCATCACCGAGTCCACATCATCTGTCACACTCATCACCGAGTCCACATCATCTATCACACTCATCACTGAGTCCACATCATGTCACGCTCATCACCGAGTCCACATCATCTGTCACACTAATCACCGAGTCCACATCCCCTATCACACTCATCACCGAGTCCACATCATCTCTCACACTCATCACTGAGTCCACATCATCTCTCACACTCATCGCTGAGTCCACATCATCTCTCACACTCATCACCGAGTCCACATCATCTGTCACACTCATCACCGAGTCCACATCATCTGTCACACTCATCACTGAGTCCACATCATCTGTCACGATCATCACTGAGTCCATATCATCTGTCACACTCATCACCGAGTCCACATCATCTGTCACGCTCATCACTGAGTCCACATCATCTGTCACACTCATCACCGAGTCCACATCATCTGTCACACTCATCACCGAGTCCACATCCCCTCTCACACTCATCACTGAGTCCACATCATCTGTCACACTCATCACCGAGTCCACATCATCTTCCACGCTCATCACTGAGTCCACGTCATCTGTCACACTCATCACTGAGTCCAAATCATCTCTCACACTCATCACTGAGTCCACATCATCTGTCACACTCATCACCGAGTCCACATCATCTGTCACACTCATCACTGAGTCCACATCATCTCTCACACTCATCACTGAGTCCACATCATCTGTCACACTCATCAATAAGTCCACATCATCTGTCACACTCATCACTGAGTCCACATCATCTGTCACACTCATCACCTAGTCCACATTCCCTATCACACTCATCACCAAGTCCACATCATCTGTCACACTCATCACTGAGTCCACATCATCTGTCACACTCATCACCGAGTCCACATTCCCTATCACACTCATCACCAAGTCCACATCATCTGTCACACTCATCACTGAGTCCACATCATCTGTCACACTCATCACCGAGTCCACATTCCCTATCACACTCATCACAAAGTCCACATCATCTGTCACACTCATCACTGAGTCCACATCATCTGTCATGCTCATCACTGAGTCCACATCATCTGCAACACTCATCACCGAGTCCACATCATCTGCAACACTCATCACCGAGTCCAAATCATCTGTCACACTCATCACCAAGTCCACATCATCTACCACACTCATCACTGACTCCACATCATGTCACGCTCATCACCGAGTCCACATCCCCTATCACACTCATCACTGAGTCCCCATCATCTCTCACACTCATGACTGTGTCCACATCATCTGTCACACTCATCACCGAGTCCACATCATCTGTCACACTCATCACCGAGTCCACATCCCCTATCACACTCATAACCGAGTCCACATCATCTCTCACACTCATCACTGAGTCCACATCATCTCTCACACTCATCGCTGAGTCCACATCATCTCTCACACTCATCACCGAGTCCACATCATCTGTCACACTCATCCCCGATTCCACATCATCTGTCAAACTCATCACCGAGTCCACATCATCTGTCACGCTCATCACTGAGTCCACATCATCTGTCACACTCATCACCGAGTCCACATCATCTGTCACGCTCATCACTGAGTCCACATCATCTGTCACACTCATCACTGAGTCCACATCATCTCTCACACTCATCACTGAGTCCACATCATCTGTCACGCTCATCACCGAGTCCACATCATCTGTCACACTCATCACCGAGTCCACATCATATGTCACACTCATCACCGAGTCCACATCATCTGTCACACTCATCACCGAGTCCACATCCCCTATCACACACATCACTGAGTCCACATCATCTGTCACACTCATCACTGGGTCCACATCATCTCTCACACTCATCACTGAGTCCAAATCATCTGTCACCCTCATCACCGAGTCCACATCATCTGTCACACTCATCACCGAGTCCACATCATTTGTCACACTCATCACCAAGTCCACATCATCTATCACACTCATCACTGAGTCCACATCTCTCACACTCATCATTGAGTCCACATCAACTCTCACACTCATCACCAAGTCCACATCATCTACCACACTCATCACTGACTCCACATCATGTCACGCTCATCACCGAGTCCACATCCCCTATCACACTCATCACTGTGTCCACATCATCTGTCACACTCATCACCGAGTCCACATCATCTGTCACACTCATCACCGAGTCCACATCATCTATCACACTCATCACTGAGTCCACATCATGTCACGCTCATCACCGAGTCCACATCATCTGTCACACTAATCACCGAGTCCACATCCCCTATCACACTCATCACCGAGTCCACATCATCTCTCACACTCATCACTGAGTCCACATCATCTCTCACACTCATCGCTGAGTCCACATCATCTCTCACACTCATCACCGAGTCCACATCATCTGTCACACTCATCACCGAGTCCACATCATCTGTCACACTCATCACTGAGTCCACATCATCTGTCACGATCATCACTGAGTCCATATCATCTGTCACACTCATCACCGAGTCCACATCATCTGTCACGCTCATCACTGAGTCCACATCATCTGTCACACTCATCACCGAGTCCACATCATCTGTCACACTCATCACCGAGTCCACATCCCCTCTCACACTCATCACTGAGTCCACATCATCTGTCACACTCATCACCGAGTCCACATCATCTGTCACACTCATCACCGAGTCCACATCCCCTCTCACACTCATCACTGAGTCCACATCATCTGTCACACTCATCACCGAGTCCACATCATCTTCCACGCTCATCACTGAGTCCACGTCATCTGTCACACTCATCACTGAGTCCAAATCATCTCTCACACTCATCACTGAGTCCACATCATCTGTCACACTCATCACCGAGTCCACATCATCTGTCACACTCATCACTGAGTCCACATCATCTCTCACACTCATCACTGAGTCCACATCATCTGTCACACTCATCAATAAGTCCACATCATCTGTCACACTCATCACTGAGTCCACATCATCTGTCACACTCATCACCTAGTCCACATTCCCTATCACACTCATCACCAAGTCCACATCATCTGTCACACTCATCACTGAGTCCACATCATCTGTCACACTCATCACCGAGTCCACATTCCCTATCACACTCATCACCAAGTCCACATCATCTGTCACACTCATCACTGAGTCCACATCATCTGTCACACTCATCACCGAGTCCACATTCCCTATCACACTCATCACAAAGTCCACATCATCTGTCACACTCATCACTGAGTCCACATCATCTGTCATGCTCATCACTGAGTCCACATCATCTGCAACACTCATCACCGAGTCCACATCATCTGCAACACTCATCACCGAGTCCAAATCATCTCTCACACTCATCACCAAGTCCACATCATCTACCACACTCATCACTGACTCCACATCATGTCACGCTCATCACCGAGTCCACATCCCCTATCACACTCATCACTGAGTCCCCATCATCTCTCACACTCATGACTGTGTCCACATCATCTGTCACACTCATCACCGAGTCCACATCATCTGTCACACTCATCACCGAGTTCACATCCCCTATCACACTCATCACCGAGTCCACATCATCTCTCACACTCATCACTGAATCCACATCATCTCTCACACTCATCGCTGAGTCCACATCATCTCTCACACTCATCACCGAGTCCACATCATCTGTCACACTCATCCCCGATTCCACATCATCTGTCACACTCATCACCGAGTCCACATCATCTGTCACGCTCATCACTGAGTCCACATCATCTGTCACACTCATCACCGAGTCCACATCATCTGTCACGCTCATCACTGAGTCCACATCATCTGTCACACTCATCACTGAGTCCACATCATCTCTCACACTCATCACTGAGTCCACATCATCTGTCACGCTCATCACCGAGTCCACATCATCTGTCACACTCATCACCGAGTCCACATCATATGTCACACTCATCACCGAGTCCACATCATCTGTCACACTCATCACCGAGTCCACATCCCCTATCACACACATCACTGAGTCCACATCATCTGTCACACTCATCACTGGGTCCACATCATCTCTCACACTCATCACTGAGTCCAAATCATCTGTCACCCTCATCACCGAGTCCACATCATCTGTCACACTCATCACCGAGTCCACATCATTTGTCACACTCATCACCAAGTCCACATCATCTATCACACTCATCACTGAGTCCACATCTCTCACACTCATCATTGAGTCCACATCAACTCTCACACTCATCACCAAGTCCACATCATCTACCACACTCATCACTGACTCCACATCATGTCACGCTCATCACCGAGTCCACATCCCCTATCACACTCATCACTGTGTCCACATCATCTGTCACACTCATCACCGAGTCCACATCATCTGTCACACTCATCACCGAGTCCACATCATCTATCACACTCATCACTGAGTCCACATCATGTCACGCTCATCACCGAGTCCACATCATCTGTCACACTAATCACCGAGTCCACATCCCCTATCACACTCATCACCGAGTCCACATCATCTCTCACACTCATCACTGAGTCCACATCATCTCTCACACTCATCGCTGAGTCCACATCATCTCTCACACTCATCACCGAGTCCACATCATCTGTCACACTCATCACCGAGTCCACATCATCTGTCACACTCATCACTGAGTCCACATCATCTGTCACGATCATCACTGAGTCCATATCATCTGTCACACTCATCACCGAGTCCACATCATCTGTCACGCTCATCACTGAGTCCACATCATCTGTCACACTCATCACCGAGTCCACATCATCTGTCACACTCATCACCGAGTCCACATCCCCTCTCACACTCATCACTGAGTCCACATCATCTGTCACACTCATCACCGAGTCCACATCATCTTCCACGCTCATCACTGAGTCCACGTCATCTGTCACACTCATCACTGAGTCCAAATCATCTCTCACACTCATCACTGAGTCCACATCATCTCTCACACTCATCACTGAGTCCAAATCATCTCTCACACTCATCACCGAGGCCACATCATCTGTCACGCTCATAACTGAGTCCACATCATCTGTCACGCTCATCACTGAGTCCACATCATCTCTCACACTCATCACCAAGTCCACATCATCTATCACACTCATCACTGAGTCCACATCATGTCACGCTCATCACCGAATCCACATCCCCTATCACACTCATCACTGAGTCCACATCTCTCACACTCATCACTGAGTCCACATCATCTGTCACACTCATCACTGAGTCCACATCATCTCTCACACTCATCACTGAGTCCACATCATGTCTCACACTCATCACCAAGTCCACATCATCTATCACACTCATCACCGAGTCCACATCATGTCACGCTCATCACCGAGTCCACATCATCTGTCACACTCATCACCAAGTCCACATCATCTATCACACGCATCACTGAGTCCACATCTCTCACACTCATCACTGAGTCCACATCATCTCTCACACTCATCACCGAGTCCACATCATCTGTCACACTCATCACCGAGTCCACATCATCTGTCACACTCATCACCGAGTCCACATCATCTGTCACACTCATCATTGAGTCCACATCATCTCTCACACTCATCACCAAGTCCACGTCATCTACCACACTCATCACTGACTCCACATCATGTCACGCTCATCACCGAGTCCACATCCCCTATCACACTCATCACTGAGTCCCCATCATCTCTCACACTCATCACCGAGTCCACATCATCTATCACACTCATCACTGAGTCCACATCATGTCACGCTCATCACCGAGTCCACATCATCTGTCACACTAATCACCGAGTCCACATCCCCTATCACACTCATCACCGAGTCCACATCATCTCTCACACTCATCACTGAGTCCACATCATCTCTCACGCTCATCACCGAGTCCACATCATCTGTCACACTCATCACCAAGTCCACATCATCTATCACACGCATCACTGAGTCCACATCTCTCACACTCATCACTGAGTCCACATCATCTCTCACACTCATCACCGAGTCCACATCATCTGTCACACTCATCACCGAGTCCACATCATCTGTCACACTCATCACCGAGTCCACATCATCTGTCACACTCATCATTGAGTCCACATCATCTCTCACACTCATCACCAAGTCCACGTCATCTACCACACTCATAACTGACTCCACATCATGTCACGCTCATCACCGAGTCCACATCCCCTATCAAACTCATCACTGAGTCCACATCATGTCACGCTCATCACCGAGTCCACATCATCTGTCACACTAATCACCGAGTCCACATCCCCTATCACACTCATCACCGAGTCCACATCATCTCTCACACTCATCACTGAGTCCACATCATCTCTCACGCTCATCACCGAGTCCACATCATCTGTCACACTCATCACCAAGTCCACATCATCTATCACACGCATCACTGAGTCCACATCTCTCACACTCATCACTGAGTCCACATCATCTCTCACACTCATCACCGAGTCCACATCATCTGTCACACTCATCACCGAGTCCACATCATCTGTCACACTCATCACCGAGTCCACATCATCTGTCACACTCATCATTGAGTCCACATCATCTCTCACACTCATCACCAAGTCCACGTCATCTACCACACTCATCACTGACTCCACATCATGTCACGCTCATCACCGAGTCCACATCCCCTATCACACTCATCACTGAGTCCACATCATCTCTCACACTCATCGCTGAGTCCACATCATCTCTCACACTCATCACCGAGTCCACATCATCTGTCACACTCATCACCGAGTCCACATCATCTGTCACACTCATCACCGAGTCCACATCATCTGTCACGCTCATCACTGAGTCCACATCTTCTGTCACACTCATCACCGAGTCCACATCCCCTCTCACACTCATCACTGAGTCCATATCATCTGTCACACTCATCACCGAGTCCCCATCATCTGTCACACTCATCACTGAGTCCACATCATCTGTCACACTCATCACTGAGTCCACATCATCTCTCACACTCATCACTGAGTCCACATCATCTGTCACGCTCATCACCGAGTCCACATCATCTGTCATACTCATCACCGAGTCCACATCATTTGTCACGCTCATCACCGAGTCCACATCATCTGTCACACTCATCACCGAGTCCACATCCCCTATCACACACATCACTGAGTCCACATCATCTGTCACACTCATCACCGAGTCCACATCCCCTCTCACACTCATCACTGAGTCCACATCATCTGTCACACTCATCACCGAGTCCACATCATCTGTCACGCTCATCACTGAGTCTACATCATCTGTCACACTCATCACTGAGTCCACATCTCTCACACTCATCACTGAGTCCACATCATCTCTCACACTCATCACCGAGTCCAAATCATCTGTCACACTCATCACCGTATCCACATCATCTGTCACACTCATCACCGAGTCCACATCCCCTATCACAGTGATGAGTCCACATCATCTCTCACACTCATCACTGAGTCCACATAATCTGTCACACTCATCAACGAGTCCACATCATCTGTCACACTCATCACTGAGTCCACATCATCTGTCACACTCATCACCGAGTCCACATTCCCTATCACACTCATCACCAAGTCCACATCATCTGTCACACTCATCACTGAGTCCACATCATCTGTCACACTCATCACCGAGTCCACATTGCCTATCACACTCATCACCAAGTCCACATCATCTGTCACACTCATCACTGAGTCCACATCATCTGTCATGCTCATCACTGAGTCCACATCATCTGCAACACTCATCACCGAGTCCACATCATCTGTCACACTCTTCACCGACTCCACATCATCTGTCACACTCATCACCGAGTCCACATCATCTGTCACAGTCATCACCGAGTCCACATCATCTGTCACGCTCATAACTGAGTCCACATCATCTGTCACAGTCATCACCGAGTCCACATCATCTGTCACACTCATCACTGAGTCCACATCATCTGTCAAACTCATCACCGAGTCCACATCATCTGTCACACTCATCACTGAGTCCACATCATCTCTCACACTCATCACTGAGTCCACATCATCTGTCACACTCATCACTGAGTCCACATCATCTCTCACACTCATCACTGAGTCCACATCATGTCTCACACTCATCACCAAGTCCACATCATCTATCACACTCATCACCGAGTCCACATCATGTCACGCTCATCACCGAGTCCACATCATCTGTCACACTCATCACCAAGTCCACATCATCTATCACACGCATCACTGAGTCCACATCTCTCACACTCATCACTGAGTCCACATCATCTCTCACACTCATCACCGAGTCCACATCATCTGTCACACTCATCACCGAGTCCACATCATCTGTCACACTCATCACCGAGTCCACATCATCTGTCACACTCATCATTGAGTCCACATCATCTCTCACACTCATCACCAAGTCCACGTCATCTACCACACTCATCACTGACTCCACATCATGTCACGCTCATCACCGAGTCCACATCCCCTATCACACTCATCACTGAGTCCCCATCATCTCTCACACTCATCACCGAGTCCACATCATCTATCACACTCATCACTGAGTCCACATCATGTCACGCTCATCACCGAGTCCACATCATCTGTCACACTAATCACCGAGTCCACATCCCCTATCACACTCATCACCGAGTCCACATCATCTCTCACACTCATCACTGAGTCCACATCATCTCTCACGCTCATCACCGAGTCCACATCATCTGTCACACTCATCACCAAGTCCACATCATCTATCACACGCATCACTGAGTCCACATCTCTCACACTCATCACTGAGTCCACATCATCTCTCACACTCATCACCGAGTCCACATCATCTGTCACACTCATCACCGAGTCCACATCATCTGTCACACTCATCACCGAGTCCACATCATCTGTCACACTCATCATTGAGTCCACATCATCTCTCACACTCATCACCAAGTCCACGTCATCTACCACACTCATAACTGACTCCACATCATGTCACGCTCATCACCGAGTCCACATCCCCTATCACACTCATCACTGAGTCCACATCATGTCACGCTCATCACCGAGTCCACATCATCTGTCACACTAATCACCGAGTCCACATCCCCTATCACACTCATCACCGAGTCCACATCATCTCTCACACTCATCACTGAGTCCACATCATCTCTCACGCTCATCACCGAGTCCACATCATCTGTCACACTCATCACCAAGTCCACATCATCTATCACACGCATCACTGAGTCCACATCTCTCACACTCATCACTGAGTCCACATCATCTCTCACACTCATCACCGAGTCCACATCATCTGTCACACTCATCACCGAGTCCACATCATCTGTCACACTCATCACCGAGTCCACATCATCTGTCACACTCATCATTGAGTCCACATCATCTCTCACACTCATCACCAAGTCCACGTCATCTACCACACTCATCACTGACTCCACATCATGTCACGCTCATCACCGAGTCCACATCCCCTATCACACTCATCACTGAGTCCACATCATCTCTCACACTCATCGCTGAGTCCACATCATCTCTCACACTCATCACCGAGTCCACATCATCTGTCACACTCATCACCGAGTCCACATCATCTGTCACACTCATCACCGAGTCCACATCATCTGTCACGCTCATCACTGAGTCCACATCTTCTGTCACACTCATCACCGAGTCCACATCCCCTCTCACACTCATCACTGAGTCCATATCATCTGTCACACTCATCACCGAGTCCCCATCATCTGTCACACTCATCACTGAGTCCACATCATCTGTCACACTCATCACTGAGTCCACATCATCTCTCACACTCATCACTGAGTCCACATCATCTGTCACGCTCATCACCGAGTCCACATCATCTGTCACACTCATCACCGAGTCCACATCATTTGTCACGCTCATCACCGAGTCCACATCATCTGTCACACTCATCACCGAGTCCACATCCCCTATCACACACATCACTGAGTCCACATCATCTGTCACACTCATCACCGAGTCCACATCCCCTCTCACACTCATCACTGAGTCCACATCATCTGTCACACTCATCACCGAGTCCACATCATCTGTCACGCTCATCACTGAGTCTACATCATCTGTCACACTCATCACTGAGTCCACATCTCTCACACTCATCACTGAGTCCACATCATCTCTCACACTCATCACCGAGTCCAAATCATCTGTCACACTCATCACCGTATCCACATCATCTGTCACACTCATCACCGAGTCCACATCCCCTATCACAGTGATGAGTCCACATCATCTCTCACACTCATCACTGAGTCCACATAATCTGTCACACTCATCAACGAGTCCACATCATCTGTCACACTCATCACTGAGTCCACATCATCTGTCACACTCATCACCGAGTCCACATTCCCTATCACACTCATCACCAAGTCCACATCATCTGTCACACTCATCACTGAGTCCACATCATCTGTCACACTCATCACCGAGTCCACATTGCCTATCACACTCATCACCAAGTCCACATCATCTGTCACACTCATCACTGAGTCCACATCATCTGTCATGCTCATCACTGAGTCCACATCATCTGCAACACTCATCACCGAGTCCATATCATCTGTCACACTCTTCACCGAGTCCACATCATCTGTCAAACTCATCACCGAGTCCACATCATCTGTCACAGTCATCACCGAGTCCACATCATCTGTCACACTCATCACCGAGTCCACATCATCTGTCACAGTCATCACCGAGTCCACATCATCTGTCACACTCATCACTGAGTCCACATCATCTGTCACACTCATCACCGAGTCCACATCATCTGTCACACTCATCACTGAGTCCACATAATCTCTCACACTCATCACTGAGTCCACATCATCTGTCACACTCATCACTGAGTCCACATCATCTCTCACACTCATCACTGAGTCCACATCATGTCTCACACTCATCACCAAGTCCACATCATCTATCACACTCATCACCGAGTCCACATCATGTCACGCTCATCACCGAGTCCACATCATCTGTCACACTCATCACCAAGTCCACATCATCTATCACACGCATCACTGAGTCCACATCTCTCACACTCATCACTGAGTCCACATCATCTCTCACACTCATCACCGAGTCCACATCATCTGTCACACTCATCACCGAGTCCACATCATCTGTCACACTCATCACCGAGTCCACATCATCTGTCACACTCATCATTGAGTCCACATCATCTCTCACACTCATCACCAAGTCCACGTCATCTACCACACTCATCACTGACTCCACATCATGTCACGCTCATCACCGAGTCCACATCCCCTATCACACTCATCACTGAGTCCCCATCATCTCTCACACTCATCACCGAGTCCACATCATCTATCACACTCATCACTGAGTCCACATCATGTCACGCTCATCACCGAGTCCACATCATCTGTCACACTAATCACCGAGTCCACATCCCCTATCACACTCATCACCGAGTCCACATCATCTCTCACACTCATCACTGAGTCCACATCATCTCTCACGCTCATCACCGAGTCCACATCATCTGTCACACTCATCACCAAGTCCACATCATCTATCACACGCATCACTGAGTCCACATCTCTCACACTCATCACTGAGTCCACATCATCTCTCACACTCATCACCGAGTCCACATCATCTGTCACACTCATCACCGAGTCCACATCATCTGTCACACTCATCACCGAGTCCACATCATCTGTCACACTCATCATTGAGTCCACATCATCTCTCACACTCATCACCAAGTCCACGTCATCTACCACACTCATCACTGACTCCACATCATGTCACGCTCATCACCGAGTCCACATCCCCTATCACACTCATCACTGAGTCCACATCATGTCACGCTTATCACCGAGTCCACATCATCTGTCACACTAATCACCGAGTCCACATCCCCTATCACACTCATCACCGAGTCCACATCATCTCTCACACTCATCACTGAGTCCACATCATCTCTCACGCTCATCACCGAGTCCACATCATCTGTCACACTCATCACCAAGTCCACATCATCTATCACACGCATCACTGAGTCCACATCTCTCACACTCATCACTGAGTCCACATCATCTCTCACACTCATCACCGAGTCCACATCATCTGTCACACTCATCACCGAGTCCACATCATCTGTCACACTCATCACCGAGTCCACATCATCTGTCACACTCATCATTGAGTCCACATCATCTCTCACACTCATCACCAAGTCCACGTCATCTACCACACTCATCACTGACTCCACATCATGTCACGCTCATCACCGAGTCCACATCCCCTATCACACTCATCACTGAGTCCACATCATCTCTCACACTCATCGCTGAGTCCACATCATCTCTCACACTCATCACCGAGTCCACATCATCTGTCACACTCATCACCGAGTCCACATCATCTGTCACACTCATCACCGAGTCCACATCATCTGTCACGCTCATCACTGAGTCCACATCTTCTGTCACACTCATCACCGAGTCCACATCCCCTCTCACACTCATCACTGAGTCCATATCATCTGTCACACTCATCACCGAGTCCCCATCATCTGTCACGCTCATCACTGAGTCCACATCATCTGTCACACTCATCACTGAGTCCACATCATCTCTCACACTCATCACTGAGTCCACATCATCTGTCACGCTCATCACCGAGTCCACATCATCTGTCACACTCATCACCGAGTCCACATCATTTGTCACGCTCATCACCGAGTCCACATCATCTGTCACACTCATCACCGAGTCCACATCCCCTATCACACACATCACTGAGTCCACATCATCTGTCACACTCATCACCGAGTCCACATCCCCTCTCACACTCATCACTGAGTCCACATCATCTGTCACACTCATCACCGAGTCCACATCATCTGTCACGCTCATCACTGAGTCTACATCATCTGTCACACTCATCACTGAGTCCACATCTCTCACAATCATCACTGAGTCCACATCATCTCTCACACTCATCACCGAGTCCAAATCATCTGTCACACTCATCACCGTATCCACATCATCTGTCACACTCATCACCGAGTCCACATCCCCTATCACAGTGATGAGTCCACATCATCTCTCACACTCATCACTGAGTCCACATAATCTGTCACACTCATCAACGAGTCCACATCATCTGTCACACTCATCACTGAGTCCACATCATCTGTCACACTCATCACCGAGTCCACATTCCCTATCACACTCATCACCAAGTCCACATCATCTGTCACACTCATCACTGAGTCCACATCATCTGTCACACTCATCACCGAGTCCACATTGCCTATCACACTCATCACCAAGTCCACACCATCTGTCACACTCATCACTGAGTCCACATCATCTGTCATGCTCATCACTGAGTCCACATCATCTGCAACACTCATCACCGAGTCCACATCATCTGTCACACTCATCACCGAGTCCACATCATCTGTCACACTCATCACCGAGTCCACATCATCTGTCACAGTCATCACCGAGTCCACATCATCTGTCACACTCATCACCGAGTCCACATCATCTGTCACAGTCATCACCGAGTCCACATCATCTGTCACACTCATCACTGAGTCCACATCATCTGTCACACTCATCACCGAGTCCACATCATCTGTCACACTCATCACTGAGTCCACATCATCTCTCACACTCATCACTGAGTCCACATCATCTGTCACACTCATCAACGAGTCCACATCATCTGTCACACTCATCATTGAGTCCACATCATCTCTCACACTCATCACCAAGTCCACGTCATCTACCACACTCATAACTGACTCCACATCATGTCACGCTCATCACCGAGTCCGCATCCCCTATCACACTCATCACTGAGTCCACATCATGTCACGCTCATCACCGAGTCCACATCATCTGTCACACTAATCACCGAGTCCACATCCCCTATCACACTCATCACCGAGTCCACATCATCTCTCACACTCATCACTGAGTCCACATCATCTCTCACGCTCATCACCGAGTCCACATCATCTGTCACACTCATCACCAAGTCCACATCATCTATCACACGCATCACTGAGTCCACATCTCTCACACTCATCACTGAGTCCACATCATCTCTCACACTCATCACCGAGTCCACATCATCTGTCACACTCATCATTGAGTCCACATCATCTCTCACACTCATCACCAAGTCCACGTCATCTACCACACTCTTCAATGACTCCACATCATGTCACGCTCATCACCGAGTCCACATCCCCTATCACACTCATCACTGAGTCCACATCATCTCTCACACTCATCGCTGAGTCCACATCATCTCTCACACTCATCACCGAGTCCACATCATCTGTCACACTCATCACCGAGTCCACATCATCTGTCACACTCATCACCGAGTCCACATCATCTGTCACGCTCATCACTGAGTCCACATCTTCTGTCACACTCATCACCGAGTCCACATCCCCTCTCACACTCATCACTGAGTCCATATCATCTGTCACACTCATCACCGAGTCCCCATCATCTGTCACACTCATCACTGAGTCCACATCATCTGTCAAACTCATCACTGAGTCCACATCATCTCTCACACTCATCACTGAGTCCACATCATCTGTCACGCTCATCACCGAGTCCACATCATCTGTCACACTCATCACCGAGTCCACATCATTTGTCACGCTCATCACCGAGTCCACATCATCTGTCACACTCATCACCGAGTCCACATCCCCTATCACACACATCACTGAGTCCACATCATCTGTCACACTCATCACCGAGTCCACATCCCCTCTCACACTCATCACTGAGTCCACATCATCTGTCACACTCATCACCGAGTCCACATCATCTGTCACGCTCATCACTGAGTCTACATCATCTGTCACACTCATCACTGAGTCCACATCTCTCACACTCATCACTGAGTCCACATCATCTCTCACACTCATCACCGAGTCCAAATCATCTGTCACACTCATCACCGTATCCACATCATCTGTCACACTCATCACCGAGTCCACATCCCCTATCACAGTGATGAGTCCACATCATCTCTCACACTCATCACTGAGTCCACATAATCTGTCACTCTCATCAACGAGTCCACATCATCTGTCACACTCATCACTGAGTCCACATCATCTGTCACACTCATCACCGAGTCCACATTCCCTATCACACTCATCACCAAGTCCACATCATCTGTCACACTCATCACTGAGTCCACATCATCTGTCACACTCATCACCGAGTCCACATTGCCTATCACACTCATCACCAAGTCCACATCATCTGTCACACTCATCACTGAGTCCACATCATCTGTCATGCTCATCACTGAGTCCACATCATCTGCAACACTCATCACCGAGTCCACATCATCTGTCACACTCTTCACCGAGTCCACATCATCTGTCACACTCATCACCGAGTCCACATCATCTGTCACAGTCATCACCGAGTCCACATCATCTGTCACACTCATCACCGAGTCCACATCATCTGTCACAGTCATCACCGAGTCCACATCATCTGTCACACTCATCACTGAGTCCACATCATCTGTCACACTCATCACCGAGTCCACATCATCTGTCACACTCATCACTGAGTCCACATCATCTCTCACACTCATCACTGAGTCCACATCATCTGTCACACTCATCACTGAGTCCACATCATCTCTCACACTCATCACTGAGTCCACATCATGTCTCACACTCATCACCAAGTCCACATCATCTATCACACTCATCACCGAGTCCACATCATGTCACGCTCATCACCGAGTCCACATCATCTGTCACACTCATCACCAAGTCCACATCATCTATCACACGCATCACTGAGTCCACATCTCTCACACTCATCACTGAGTCCACATCATCTCTCACACTCATCACCGAGTCCACATCATCTGTCACACTCATCACCGAGTCCACATCATCTGTCACACTCATCACCGAGTCCACATCATCTGTCACACTCATCATTGAGTCCACATCATCTCTCACACTCATCACCAAGTCCACGTCATCTACCACACTCATCACTGACTCCACATCATGTCACGCTCATCACCGAGTCCACATCCCCTATCACACTCATCACTGAGTCCCCATCATCTCTCACACTCATCACCGAGTCCACATCATCTATCACACTCATCACTGAGTCCACATCATGTCACGCTCATCACCGAGTCCACATCATCTGTCACACTAATCACCGAGTCCACATCCCCTATCACACTCATCACCGAGTCCACATCATCTCTCACACTCATCACTGAGTCCACATCATCTCTCACGCTCATCACCGAGTCCACATCATCTGTCACACTCATCACCAAGTCCACATCATCTATCACACGCATCACTGAGTCCACATCTCTCACACTCATCACTGAGTCCACATCATCTCTCACACTCATCACCGAGTCCACATCATCTGTCACACTCATCACCGAGTCCACATCATCTGTCACACTCATCACCGAGTCCACATCATCTGTCACACTCATCATTGCGTCCACATCATCTCTCACACTCATCACCAAGTCCACGTCATCTACCACACTCATCACTGACTCCACATCATGTCACGCTCATCACCGAGTCCACATCCCCTATAACACTCATCACTGAGTCCACATCATGTCACGCTCATCACCGAGTCCACATCATCTGTCACACTAATCACCGAGTCCACATCCCCTATCACACTCATCACCGAGTCCACATCATCTCTCACACTCATCACTGAGTCCACATCATCTCTCACGCTCATCACCGAGTCCACATCATCTGTCACACTCATCACCAAGTCCACATCATCTATCACACGCATCACTGAGTCCACATCTCTCACACTCATCACTGAGTCCACATCATCTCTCACACTCATCACCGAGTCCACATCATCTGTCACACTCATCACCGAGTCCACATCATCTGTCACACTCATCACCGAGTCCACATCATCTGTCACACTCATCATTGAGTCCACATCATCTCTCACACTCATCACCAAGTCCACGTCATCTACCACACTCATCACTGACTCCACATCATGTCACGCTCATCACCGAGTCCACATCCCCTATCACACTCATCACTGAGTCCACATCATCTCTCACACTCATCGCTGAGTCCACATCATCTCTCACACTCATCACCGAGTCCACATCATCTGTCACACTCATCACCGAGTCCACATCATCTGTCACACTCATCACCGAGTCCACATCATCTGTCACGCTCATCACTGAGTCCACATCTTCTGTCACACTCATCACCGAGTCCACATCCCCTCTCACACTCATCACTGAGTCCATATCATCTGTCACACTCATCACCGAGTCCCCATCATCTGTCACGCTCATCACTGAGTCCACATCATCTGTCACACTCATCACTGAGTCCACATCATCTCTCACACTCATCACTGAGTCCACATCATCTGTCACGCTCATCACCGAGTCCATATCATCTGTCACACTCATCACCGAGTCCACATCATTTGTCACGCTCATCACCGAGTCCACATCATCTGTCACACTCATCACCGAGTCCACATCCCCTATCACACACATCACTGAGTCCACATCATCTGTCACACTCATCACCGAGTCCACATCCCCTCTCACACTCATCACTGAGTCCACATCATCTGTCACACTCATCACCGAGTCCACATCATCTGTCACGCTCATCACTGAGTCTACATCATCTGTCACACTCATCACTGAGTCCACATCTCTCACACTCATCACTGAGTCCACATCATCTCTCACACTCATCACCGAGTCCAAATCATCTGTCACACTCATCACCGTATCCACATCATCTGTCACACTCATCACCGAGTCCACATCCCCTATCACAGTGATGAGTCCACATCATCTCTCACACTCATCACTGAGTCCACATAATCTGTCACACTCATCAACGAGTCCACATCATCTGTCACACTCATCACTGAGTCCACATCATCTGTCACACTCATCACCGAGTCCACATTCCCTATCACACTCATCACCAAGTCCACATCATCTGTCACACTCATCACTGAGTCCACATCATCTGTCACACTCATCACCGAGTCCACATTGCCTATCACACTCATCACCAAGTCCACACCATCTGTCACACTTATCACTGAGTCCACATCATCTGTCATGCTCATCACTGAGTCCACATCATCTGCAACACTCATCACCGAGTCCACATCATCTGTCACACTCATCACCGAGTCCACATCATCTGTCAATTTCATCACCGAGTCCACATCATCTGTCACAGTCATCACCGAGTCCACATCATCTGTCACACTCATCACCGAGTCCACATCATCTGTCACAGTCATCACCGAGTCCACATCATCTGTCACACTCATCACTGAGTCCACATCATCTGTCACACTCATCAACGAGTCCACATCATCTGTCACACTCATCACTGAGTCCACATCATCTGTCACACTCATCACCGAGTCCACATTCCCTATCACACTCATCACCAAGTCCACATCATCTGTCACACTCATCACTGAGTCCACATCATCTGTCACACTCATCACCGAGTCCACATTCCCTATCACACTCATCACCAAGTCCACATCATCTGTCACACTCATCACTGAGTCCACATCATCTGTCACACTCATCACCGAGTCCACATTCCCTATCACACTCATCACAAAGTCCACATCATCTGTCACACTCATCACTGAGTCCACATCATCTGTCATGCTCATCACTGAGTCCACATCATCTGCAACACTCATCACCGAGTCCACATCATCTGCAACACTCATCACCGAGTCCAAATCATCTGTCACACTCATCACCAAGTCCACATCATCTACCACACTCATCACTGACTCCACATCATGTCACGCTCATCACCGAGTCCACATCCCCTATCACACTCATCAATGAGTCCCCATCATCTCTCACACTCATGACTGTGTTCACATCATCTGTCACACTCATCACCGAGTCCACATCATCTGTCACACTCATCACCGAGTCCACATCCCCTATCACACTCATCACCGAGTCCACATCATCTCTCACACTCATCACTGAGTCCACATCATCTCTCACACTCATCGCTGAGTCCACATCATCTCTCACACTCATCACCGAGTCCACATCATCTGTCACACTCATCCCCGATTCCACATCATCTGTCACACTCATCACCGAGTCCACATCATCTGTCACGCTCATCAATGAGTCCACATCATCTGTCACACTCATCACCGAGTCCACATCATCTGTCACGCTCATCACTGAGTCCACATCATCTGTCACACTCATCACTGAGTCCACATCATCCCTCACACTCATCACTGAGTCCACATCATCTGTCACGCTCATCACCGAGTCCACATCATCTGTCACACTCATCACCGAGTCCACATAATTTTCACACTCATCACCGAGTCCACATCATCTGTCACACTCATCACCGAGTCCACATCCCCTATCACACACATCACTGAGTCCACATCATCTGTCACACTCATCACTGGGTCCACATCATCTCTCACACTCATCACTGAGTCCAAATCATCTGTCACCCTCATCACCGAGTCCACATCATCTGTCACACTCATCACCGAGTCCACATCATTTGTCACACTCATCACCAAGTCCACATCATCTATCACACTCATCACTGAGTCCACATCTCTCACACTCATCATTGAGTCCACATCAACTCTCACACTCATCACCAAGTCCACATCATCTACCACACTCATCACTGACTCCACATCATGTCACGCTCATCACCGAGTCCACATCCCCTATCACACTCATCACTGTGTCCACATCATCTGTCACACTCATCACCGAGTCCACATCATCTGTCACACTCATCACCGAGTCCACATCATCTATCACACTCATCACTGAGTCCACATCATGTCACGCTCATCACCGAGTCCACATCATCTGTCACAC
Organism: Lampris incognitus; assembly: GCF_029633865.1. Lineage (NCBI taxonomy): Eukaryota > Metazoa > Chordata > Actinopteri > Lampriformes > Lampridae > Lampris > Lampris incognitus. The sequence continues at coordinate 65,528,906 of NC_079212.1, read as the reverse complement.
TAATCACCGAGTCCACATCCCCTATCACACTCATCACCGAGTCCACATCATCTCTCACACTCATCACTGAGTCCACATCATCTCTCACACTCATCGCTGAGTCCACATCATCTCTCACACTCATCACCGAGTCCACATCATCTGTCACACTCATCACCGAGTCCACATCATCTGTCACACTCATCACTGAGTCCACATCATCTGTCACGATCATCACTGAGTCCACATCATCTGTCACACTCATCACCGAGTCCACATCCCCTCTCACACTCATCACTGAGTCCATATCATCTGTCACACTCATCACCGAGTCCACATCATCTGTCACACTCATCACCAAGTCCACATCATCTATCACACTCATCACTGAGTCCACATCTCTCACACTCATCACTGAGTCCACATCATCTCTCACACTCATCACCGAGTCCACATCATCTGTCACACTCATCACCGAGTCCACATCATCTGTCACACTCATCACCGAGTCCACATCATCTGTCACACTCATCATTGAGTCCACATCATCTCTCACACTCATCACCAAGTCCACGTCATCTACCACACTCATCACTGACTCCACATCATGTCACGCTCATCACCGAGTCCACATCCCCTATCACACTCATCACTGAGTCCCCATCATCTCTCACACTCATCACCGAGTCCACATCATCTATCACACTCATCACTGAGTCCACATCATGTCACGCTCATCACCGAGTCCACATCATCTGTCACACTAATCACCGAGTCCACATCCCCTATCACACTCATCACCGAGTCCACATCATCTCTCACACTCATCACTGAGTCCACATCATCTCTCACGCTCATCCCCGAGTCCACATCATCTGTCACACTCATCACCAAGTCCACATCATCTATCACACGCATCACTGAGTCCACATCTCTCACACTCATCACTGAGTCCACATCATCTCTCACACTCATCACCGAGTCCACATGATCTGTCACACTCATCACCGAGTCCACATCATCTGTCACACTCATCACCGAGTCCACATCATCTGTCACACTCATCATTGCGTCCACATCATCTCTCACACTCATCACCAAGTCCACGTCATCTACCACACTCATCACTGACTCCACATCATGTCACGCTCATCACCGAGTCCACATCCCCTATAACACTCATCACTGAGTCCACATCATGTCACGCTCATCACCGAGTCCACATCATCTGTCACACTAATCACCGAGTCCACATCCCCTATCACACTCATCACCGAGTCCACATCATCTCTCACACTCATCACTGAGTCCACATCATATCTCACGCTCATCACCGAGTCCACATCATCTGTCACACTCATCACCAAGTCCACATCATCTATCACACGCATCACTGAGTCCACATCTCTCACACTCATCACTGAGTCCACATCATCTCTCACACTCATCACCGAGTCCACATCATCTGTCACACTCATCACCGAGTCCACATCATCTGTCACACTCATCACCGAGTCCACATCATCTGTCACACTCATCATTGAGTCCACATCATCTCTCACACTCATCACCAAGTCCACGTCATCTACCACACTCATCACTGACTCCACATCATGTCACGCTCATCACCGAGTCCACATCCCCTATCACACTCATCACTGAGTCCACATCATCTCTCACACTCATCGCTGAGTCCACATCATCTGTCACACTCATCACCGAGTCCCCATCATCTGTCACGCTCATCACTGAGTCCACATCATCTGTCACGCTCATCACTGAGTCCACATCTTCTGTCACACTCATCACCGAGTCCACATCCCCTCTCACACTCATCACTGAGTCCATATCATCTGTCACACTCATCACCGAGTCCCCATCATCTGTCACGCTCATCACTGAGTCCACATCATCTGTCACACTCATCACTGAGTCCACATCATCTCTCACACTCATCACCGAGTCCACATGATCTGTCACACTCATCACCGAGTCCACATCATCTGTCACACTCATCACCGAGTCCACATCATCTGTCACACTCATCATTGCGTCCACATCATCTCTCACACTCATCACCAAGTCCACGTCATCTACCACACTCATCACTGACTCCACATCATGTCACGCTCATCACCGAGTCCACATCCCCTATAACACTCATCACTGAGTCCACATCATGTCACGCTCATCACCGAGTCCACATCATCTGTCACACTAATCACCGAGTCCACATCCCCTATCACACTCATCACCGAGTCCACATCATCTCTCACACTCATCACTGAGTCCACATCATCTCTCACGCTCATCACCGAGTCCACATCATCTGTCACACTCATCACCAAGTCCACATCATCTATCACACGCATCACTGAGTCCACATCTCTCACACTCATCACTGAGTCCACATCATCTCTCACACTCATCACCGAGTCCACATCATCTGTCACACTCATCACCGAGTCCACATCATCTGTCACACTCATCACCGAGTCCACATCATCTGTCACACTCATCATTGAGTCCACATCATCTCTCACACTCATCACCAAGTCCACGTCATCTACCACACTCATCACTGACTCCACATCATGTCACGCTCATCACCGAGTCCACATCCCCTATCACACTCATCACTGAGTCCACATCATCTCTCACACTCATCGCTGAGTCCACATCATCTGTCACACTCATCACCGAGTCCCCATCATCTGTCACGCTCATCACTGAGTCCACATCATCTGTCACGCTCATCACTGAGTCCATATCTTCTGTCACACTCATCACCGAGTCCACATCCCCTCTCACACTCATCACTGAGTCCATATCATCTGTCACACTCATCACCGAGTCCCCATCATCTGTCACGCTCATCACTGAGTCCACATCATCTGTCACACTCATCACTGAGTCCACATCATCTCTCACACTCATCACTGAGTCCACATCATCTGTCACGCTCATCACCGAGTCCATATCATCTGTCACACTCATCACCGAGTCCACATCATTTGTCACGCTCATCACCGAGTCCACATCATCTGTCACACTCATCACCGAGTCCACATCCCCTATCACACACATCACTGAGTCCACATCATCTGTCACACTCATCACCGAGTCCACATCCCCTCTCACACTCATCACTGAGTCCACATCATCTGTCACACTCATCACCGAGTCCACATCATCTGTCACGCTCATCACTGAGTCTACATCATCTGTCACACTCATCACTGAGTCCACATCTCTCACACTCATCACTGAGTCCACATCATCTCTCACACTCATCACCGAGTCCAAATCATCTGTCACACTCATCACCGTATCCACATCATCTGTCACACTCATCACCGAGTCCACATCCCCTATCACAGTGATGAGTCCACATCATCTCTCACACTCATCACTGAGTCCACATAATCTGTCACACTCAACAACGAGTCCACATCATCTGTCACACTCATCACTGAGTCCACATCATCTGTCACACTCATCACCGAGTCCACATTCCCTATCACACTCATCACCAAGTCCACATCATCTGTCACACTCATCACTGAGTCCACATCATCTGTCACACTCATCACCGAGTCCACATTGCCTATCACACTCATCACCAAGTCCACACCATCTGTCACACTTATCACTGAGTCCACATCATCTGTCATGCTCATCACTGAGTCCACATCATCTGCAACACTCATCACCGAGTCCACATCATCTGTCACACTCATCACCGAGTCCACATCATCTGTCAATTTCATCACCGAGTCCACATCATCTGTCACAGTCATCACCGAGTCCACATCATCTGTCACACTCATCACCGAGTCCACATCATCTGTCACAGTCATCACCGAGTCCACATCATCTGTCACACTCATCACTGAGTCCACATCATCTGTCACACTCATCAACGAGTCCACATCATCTGTCACACTCATCACTGAGTCCACATCATCTGTCACACTCATCACCGAGTCCACATTCCCTATCACACTCATCACCAAGTCCACATCATCTGTCACACTCATCACTGAGTCCACATCATCTGTCACACTCATCACCGAGTCCACATTCCCTATCACACTCATCACCAAGTCCACATCATCTGTCACACTCATCACTGAGTCCACATCATCTGTCACACTCATCACCGAGTCCATATTCCCTATCACACTCATCACAAAGTCCACATCATCTGTCACACTCATCACTGAGTCCACATCATCTGTCATGCTCATCACTGAGTCCACATCATCTGCAACACTCATCACCGAGTCCACATCATCTGCAACACTCATCACCGATTCCAAATCATCTGTCACACTCATCACCAAGTCCACATCATCTACCACACTCATCACTGACTCCACATCATGTCACGCTCATCACCGAGTCCACATCCCCTATCACACTCATCAATGAGTCCCCATCATCTCTCACACTCATGACTGTGTTCACATCATCTGTCACACTCATCACCGAGTCCACATCATCTGTCACACTCATCACCGAGTCCACATCCCCTATCACACTCATAACCGAGTCCACATCATCTCTCACACTCATCACTGAGTCCACATCATCTCTCACACTCATCGCTGAGTCCACATCATCTCTCACACTCATCACCGAGTCCACATCATCTGTCACACTCATCCCCGATTCCACATCATCTGTCACACTCATCACCGAGTCCACATCATCTGTCACGCTCATCAATGAGTCCACATCATCTGTCACACTCATCACCGAGTCCACATCATCTGTCACGCTCATCACTGAGTCCACATCATCTGTCACACTCATCACTGAGTCCACATTATCCCTCACACTCATCACTGAGTCCACATCATCTGTCACGCTCATCACCGAGTCCACATCATCTGTCACACTCATCACCGAGTCCACATCATTTGTCACACTCATCACCGAGTCCACATCATCTGTCACACTCATCACCGAGTCCACATCCCCTATCACACACATCACTGAGTCCACATCATCTGTCACACTCATCACTGGGTCCACATCATCTCTCACACTCATCACTGAGTCCAAATCATCTGTCACCCTCATCACCGAGTCCACATCATCTGTCACACTCATCACCGAGTCCACATCATTTGTCACACTCATCACCAAGTCCACATCATTTATCACACTCATCACTGAGTCCACATCTCTCACACTCATCATTGAGTCCACATCAACTCTCACACTCATCACCAAGTCCACATCATCTACCACACTCATCACTGACTCCACATCATGTCACGCTCATCACCGAGTCCACATCCCCTATCACACTCATCACTGTGTCCACATCATCTGTCACACTCATCACCGAGTCCACATCATCTGTCACACTCATCACCGAGTCCACATCATCTATCACACTCATCACTGAGTCCACATCATGTCACGCTCATCACCGAGTCCACATCATCTGTCACACTAATCACCGAGTCCACATCCCCTATCACACTCATCACCGAGTCCACATCATCTCTCACACTCATCACTGAGTCCACATCATCTCTCACACTCATCGCTGAGTCCACATCATCTCTCACACTCATCACCGAGTCCACATCATCTGTCACACTCATCACCGAGTCCACATCATCTGTCACACTCATCACTGAGTCCACATCATCTGTCACGATCATCACTGAGTCCACATCATCTGTCACACTCATCACCGAGTCCACATCCCCTCTCACACTCATCACTGAGTCCATATCATCTGTCACACTCATCACCGAGTCCACATCATCTGTCACACTCATCACCAAGTCCACATCATCTATCACACGCATCACTGAGTCCACATCTCTCACACTCATCACTGAGTCCACATCATCTCTCACACTCATCACCGAGTCCACATCATCTGTCACACTCATCACCGAGTCCACATCATCTGTCACACTCATCACCGAGTCCACATCATCTGTCACACTCATCATTGAGTCCACATCATCTCTCACACTCATCACCAAGTCCACGTCATCTACCACACTCATCACTGACTCCACATCATGTCACGCTCATCACCGAGTCCACATCCCCTATCACACTCATCACTGAGTCCCCATCATCTCTCACACTCATCACCGAGTCCACATCATATATCACACTCATCACTGAGTCCACATCATGTCACGCTCATCACCGAGTCCACATCATCTGTCACACTAATCACCGAGTCCACATCCCCTATCACACTCATCACCGAGTCCACATCATCTCTCACACTCATCACTGAGTCCACATCATCTCTCACGCTCATCCCCGAGTCCACATCATCTGTCACACTCATCACCAAGTCCACATCATCTATCACACGCATCACTGAGTCCACATCTCTCACACTCATCACTGAGTCCACATCATCTCTCAAACTCATCACCGAGTCCACATCATCTGTCACACTCATCACCGAGTCCACATCATCTGTCACACTCATCACCGAGTCCACATCATCTGTCACACTCATCATTGCGTCCACATCATCTCTCACACTCATCACCAAGTCCACGTCATCTACCACACTCATCACTGACTCCACATCATGTCACGCTCATCACCGAGTCCACATCCCCTATAACACTCATCACTGAGTCCACATCATGTCACGCTCATCACCGAGTCCACATCATCTGTCACACTAATCACCGAGTCCACATCCCCTATCACACTCATCACCGAGTCCACATCATCTCTCACACTCATCACTGAGTCCACATCATCTCTCACGCTCATCACCGAGTCCACATCATCTGTCACACTCATCACCAAGTCCACATCATCTATCACACGCATCACTGAGTCCACATCTCTCACACTCATCACTGAGTCCACATCATCTCTCACGCTCATCACCGAGTCCACATCATCTGTCACACTCATCACCAAGTCCACATCATCTATCACACGCATCACTGAGTCCACATCTCTCACACTCATCACTGAGTCCATATCATCTCTCACACTCATCACTGAGTCCACATCATCTGTCACACTCATCACTGGGTCCACATCATCTCTCACACTCATCACTGAGTCCAAATCATCTGTCACCCTCATCACCGAGTCCACATCATCTGTCACACTCATCACCGAGTCCACATCATTTGTCACACTCATCACCAAGTCCACATCATCTATCACACTCATCACTGAGTCCATATCATCTGTCACACTCATCACCGAGTCCACATCATCTGTCACACTCATCACCAAGTCCACATCATCTATCACACGCATCACTGAGTCCACATCTCTCACACTCATCACTGAGTCCACATCATCTCTCACACTCATCACCGAGTCCACATCATCTGTCACACTCATCACCGAGTCCACATCATCTGTCACACTCATCACCGAGTCCACATCATCTGTCACACTCATCATTGAGTCCACATCATCTCTCACACTCATCACCAAGTCCACGTCATCTACCACACTCATCACTGACTCCACATCATGTCACGCTCATCACCGAGTCCACATCCCCTATCACACTCATCACTGAGTCCCCATCATCTCTCACACTCATCACCGAGTCCACATCATATATCACACTCATCACTGAGTCCACATCATGTCACGCTCATCACCGAGTCCACATCATCTGTCACACTAATCACCGAGTCCACATCCCCTATCACACTCATCACCGAGTCCACATCATCTCTCACACTCATCACTGAGTCCACATCATCTCTCACGCTCATCCCCGAGTCCACATCATCTGTCACACTCATCACAAAGTCCACATCATCTATCACACGCATCACTGAGTCCACATCTCTCACACTCATCACTGAGTCCACATCATCTCTCACACTCATCACCGAGTCCACATCATCTGTCACACTCATCACCGAGTCCACATCATCTGTCACACTCATCACCGAGTCCACATCATCTGTCACACTCATCATTGCGTCCACATCATCTCTCACACTCATCACCAAGTCCACGTCATCTACCACACTCATCACTGACTCCACATCATGTCACGCTCATCACCGAGTCCACATCCCCTATAACACTCATCACTGAGTCCACATCATGTCACGCTCATCACCGAGTCCACATCATCTGTCACACTAATCACCTAGTCCACATCCCCTATCACACTCATCACCGAGTCCACATCATCTCTCACACTCATCACTGAGTCCACATCATCTCTCACGCTCATCACCGAGTCCACATCATCTGTCACACTCATCACCAAGTCCACATCATCTATCACACGCATCACTGAGTCCACATCTCTCACACTCATCACTGAGTCCACATCATCTCTCACACTCATCACCGAGTCCACATCATCTGTCACACTCATCACCGAGTCCACATCATCTGTCACACTCATCACCGAGTCCACATCATCTGTCACACTCATCATTGAGTCCACATCATCTCTCACACTCATCACCAAGTCCACGTCATCTACCACACTCATCACTGACTCCACATCATGTCACGCTCATCACCGAGTCCACATCCCCTATCACACTCATCACTGAGTCCACATCATCTCTCACACTCATCGCTGAGTCCACATCATCTCTCACACTCATCACCGAGTCCACATCATCTGTCACACTCATCACCGAGTCCACATCATCTGTCACACTCATCACCGAGTCCACATCATCTGTCACGCTCATCACTGAGTCCACATCTTCTGTCACACTCATCACCGAGTCCACATCCCCTCTCACACTCATCACTGAGTCCATATCATCTGTCACACTCATCACCGAGTCCCCATCATCTGTCACGCTCATCACTGAGTCCACATCATCTGTCACACTCATCACTGAGTCCACATCATCTCTCACACTCATCACTGAGTCCACATCATCTGTCACGCTCATCACCGAGTCCACATCATCTGTCACACTCATCACCGAGTCCACATCATTTGTCACGCTCATCACCGAGTCCACATCATCTGTCACACTCATCACCGAGTCCACATCCCCTATCACACACATCACTGAGTCCACATCATCTGTCACACTCATCACCGAGTCCACATCCCCTCTCACACTCATCACTGAGTCCACATCATCTGTCACACTCATCACCGAGTCCACATCATCTGTCACGCTCATCACTGAGTCTACATCATCTGTCACACTCATCACTGAGTCCACATCTCTCACACTCATCACTGAGTCCACATCATCTCTCACACTCATCACCGAGTCCAAATCATCTGTCACACTCATCACCGTATCCACATCATCTGTCACACTCATCACCGAGTCCACATCCCCTATCACAGTGATGAGTCCACATCATCTCTCACACTCATCACTGAGTCCACATAATCTGTCACACTCATCAACGAGTCCACATCATCTGTCACACTCATCACTGAGTCCACATCATCTGTCACACTCATCACCGAGTCCATATTCCCTATCACACTCATCACCAAGTCCACATCATCTGTCACACTCATCACTGAGTCCACATCATCTGTCACACTCATCACCGAGTCCACATTGCCTATCACACTCATCACCAAGTCCACACCATCTGTCACACTCATCACTGAGTCCACATCATCTGTCATGCTCATCACTGAGTCCACATCATCTGCAACACTCATCACCGAGTCCACATCATCTGTCACACTCATCACCGAGTCCACATCATCTGTCACACTCATCACCGAGTCCACATCATCTGTCACAGTCATCACCGAGTCCACATCATCTGTCACACTCATCACCGAGTCCACATCATCTGTCACAGTCATCACCGAGTCCACATCATCTGTCACACTCATCACTGAGTCCACATCATCTGTCACACTCATCACCGAGTCCACATCATCTGTCACACTCATCACTGAGTCCACATCATCTCTCACACTCATCACTGAGTCCACATCATCTGTCACACTCATCAACGAGTCCACATCATCTGTCACACTCATCACTGAGTCCACATCATCTGTCACACTCATCACCGAGTCCACATTCCCTATCACACTCATCACCAAGTCCACATCATCTGTCACACTCATCACTGAGTCCAAATCATCTGTCACACTCATCACCGAGTCCACATTCCCTATCACACTCATCACCAAGTCCACATCATCTGTCACACTCATCACTGAGTCCACATCATCTGTCACACTCATCACCGAGTCCACATTCCCTATCACACTCATCACAAAGTCCACATCATCTGTCACACTCATCACTGAGTCCACATCATCTGTCATGCTCATCACTGAGTCCACATCATCTGCAACACTCATCACCGAGTCCACATCATCTGCAACACTCATCACCGAGTCCAAATCATCTGTCACACTCATCACCAAGTCCACATCATCTACCACACTCATCACTGACTCCACATCATGTCACGCTCATCACCGAGTCCACATCATCTGTCACACTCATCACCGAGTCCACATCATCTGTCACACTCATCATTGAGTCCACATCATCTCTCACACTCATCACCAAGTCCACGTCATCTACCACACTCATCACTGACTCCACATCATGTCACGCTCATCACCGAGTCCACATCCCCTATCACACTCATCACTGAGTCCACATCATCTCTCACACTCATCGCTGAGTCCACATCATCTCTCACACTCATCACCGAGTCCACATCATCTGTCACACTCATCACCGAGTCCACATCATCTGTCACACTCATCACCGAGTCCACATCATCTGTCACGCTCATCACTGAGTCCACATCTTCTGTCACACTCATCACCGAGTCCACATCCCCTCTCACACTCATCACTGAGTCCATATCATCTGTCACACTCATCACCGAGTCCCCATCATCTGTCACGCTCATCACTGAGTCCACATCATCTGTCACACTCATCACTGAGTCCACATCATCTCTCACACTCATCACTGAGTCCACATCATCTGTCACGCTCATCACCGAGTCCACATCATCTGTCACACTCATCACCGAGTCCACATCATTTGTCACGCTCATCACCGAGTCCACATCATCTGTCACACTCATCACCGAGTCCACATCCCCTATCACACACATCACTGAGTCCACATCATCTGTCACACTCATCACCGAGTCCACATCCCCTCTCACACTCATCACTGAGTCCACATCATCTGTCACACTCATCACCGAGTCCACATCATCTGTCACGCTCATCACTGAGTCTACATCATCTGTCACACTCATCACTGAGTCCACATCTCTCACACTCATCACTGAGTCCACATCATCTCTCACACTCATCACCGAGTCCAAATCATCTGTCACACTCATCACCGTATCCACATCATCTGTCACACTCATCACCGAGTCCACATCCCCTATCACAGTGATGAGTCCACATCATCTCTCACACTCATCACTGAGTCCACATAATCTGTCACACTCATCAACGAGTCCACATCATCTGTCACACTCATCACTGAGTCCACATCATCTGTCACACTCATCACCGAGTCCATATTCCCTATCACACTCATCACCAAGTCCACATCATCTGTCACACTCATCACTGAGTCCACATCATCTGTCACACTCATCACCGAGTCCACATTGCCTATCACACTCATCACCAAGTCCACACCATCTGTCACACTCATCACTGAGTCCACATCATCTGTCATGCTCATCACTGAGTCCACATCATCTGCAACACTCATCACCGAGTCCACATCATCTGTCACACTCATCACCGAGTCCACATCATCTGTCACACTCATCACCGAGTCCACATCATCTGTCACAGTCATCACCGAGTCCACATCATCTGTCACACTCATCACCGAGTCCACATCATCTGTCACAGTCATCACCGAGTCCACATCATCTGTCACACTCATCACTGAGTCCACATCATCTGTCACACTCATCACCGAGTCCACATCATCTGTCACACTCATCACTGAGTCCACATCATCTCTCACACTCATCACTGAGTCCACATCATCTGTCACACTCATCAACGAGTCCACATCATCTGTCACACTCATCACTGAGTCCACATCATCTGTCACACTCATCACCGAGTCCACATTCCCTATCACACTCATCACCAAGTCCACATCATCTGTCACACTCATCACTGAGTCCAAATCATCTGTCACACTCATCACCGAGTCCACATTCCCTATCACACTCATCACCAAGTCCACATCATCTGTCACACTCATCACTGAGTCCACATCATCTGTCACACTCATCACCGAGTCCACATTCCCTATCACACTCATCACAAAGTCCACATCATCTGTCACACTCATCACTGAGTCCACATCATCTGTCATGCTCATCACTGAGTCCACATCATCTGCAACACTCATCACCGAGTCCACATCATCTGCAACACTCATCACCGAGTCCAAATCATCTGTCACACTCATCACCAAGTCCACATCATCTACCACACTCATCACTGACTCCACATCATGTCACGCTCATCACCGAGTCCACATCCCCTATCACACTCATCAATGAGTCCCCATCATCTCTCACACTCATGACTGTGTTCACATCATCTGTCACACTCATCACCGAGTCCACATCATCTGTCACACTCATCACCGAGTCCACATCCCCTATCACACTCATCACCGAGTCCACATCATCTCTCACACTCATCACTGAGTCCACATCATCTCTCACACTCATCGCTGAGTCCACATCATCTCTCACACTCATCACCGAGTCCACATCATCTGTCACACTCATCCCCGATTCCACATCATCTGTCACACTCATCACCGAGTCCACATCATCTGTCACGCTCATCAATGAGTCCACATCATCTGTCACACTCATCACCGAGTCCACATCATCTGTCACGCTCATCACTGAGTCCACATCATCTGTCACACTCATCACTGAGTCCACATCATCTCTCACACTCATCACTGAGTCCACATCATCTGTCACGCTCATCACCGAGTCCACATCATCTGTCACACTCATCACCGAGTCCACATCATTTGTCACACTCATCACCGAGTCCACATCATCTGTCACACTCATCACCGAGTCCACATCCCCTATCACACACATCACTGAGTCCACATCATCTGTCACACTCATCACTGGGTCCACATCATCTCTCACACTCATCACTGAGTCCAAATCATCTGTCACCCTCATCACCGAGTCCACATCATCTGTCACACTCATCACCGAGTCCACATCATTTGTCACACTCATCACCAAGTCCACATCATCTATCACACTCATCACTGAGTCCACATCTCTCACACTCATCATTGAGTCCACATCAACTCTCACACTCATCACCAAGTCCACATCATCTACCACACTCATCACTGACTCCACATCATGTCACGCTCATCACCGAGTCCACATCCCCTATCACACTCATCACTGTGTCCACATCATCTGTCACACTCATCACCGAGTCCACATCATCTGTCACACTCATCACCGAGTCCACATCATCTATCACACTCATCACTGAGTCCACATCATGTCACGCTCATCACCGAGTCCACATCATCTGTCACACTAATCACCGAGTCCACATCCCCTATCACACTCATCACCGAGTCCACATCATCTCTCACACTCATCACTGAGTCCACATCATCTCTCACACTCATCGCTGAGTCCACATCATCTCTCACACTCATCACCGAGTCCACATCATCTGTCACACTCATCACCGAGTCCACATAATCTGTCACACTCATCACTGAGTCCACATCATCTGTCACGATCATCACTGAGTCCACATCATCTGTCACACTCATCACCGAGTCCACATCCCCTCTCACACTCATCACTGAGTCCATATCATCTGTCACACTCATCACCGAGTCCACATCATCTGTCACGCTCATCACTGAGTCCACATCATCTGTCACACTCATCACCGAGTCCACATCATCTGTCACACTCATCACCGAGTCCACATCCCCTCTCACACTCATCACTGAGTCCACATCATCTGTCACACTCATCACCGAGTCCACATCATCTTCCACGCTCATCACTGAGTCCACGTCATCTGTCACACTCATCACTGAGTCCAAATCATCTCTCACACTCATCACTGAGTCCACATCATCTCTCACACTCATCACTGAGTCCAAATCATCTCTCACACTCATCACCGAGGCCACATCATCTGTCACGCTCATAACTGAGTCCACATCATCTGTCACGCTCATCACTGAGTCCACATCATCTCTCACACTCATCACCAAGTCCACATCATCTATCACACTCATCACTGAGTCCACATCATGTCACGCTCATCACCGAATCCACATCCCCTATCACACTCATCACTGAGTCCACATCTCTCACACTCATCACTGAGTCCACATCATCTGTCACACTCATCACTGAGTCCACATCATCTCTCACACTCATCACTGAGTCCACATCATGTCTCACACTCATGACTGAGTCCACATCATCTGTCACACTCATCACCGTATCCACATCATCTGTCACACTCATCACCGAGTCCACATCCCCTATCACACTCATCACCAAGTCCACATCATCTGTCACGCTCATCACTGAGTCCACATCATCTGTCACACTCATCACCGAGTCCACATCATCTGTCACACTCATCACCGAGTCCACATCATCTGTCACACTCATCACTGAGTCCACATCATCTGTCACACTCATCACCGAGTCCACATCATCTCTCACACTCATCACTGAGTCCACATCTTCTGTCACACTCATCACCGAGTCCACATCCCCTCTCACACTCATCACTGAGTCCATATCATCTGTCACACTCATCACCGAGTCCCCATCATCTGTCACGCTCATCACTGAGTCCACATCATCTGTCACACTCATCACTGAGTCCACATCATCTCTCACACTCATCACTGAGTCCACATCATCTGTCACACTCATCACTGAGTCCACATCATCTCTCACACTCATCACTGAGTCCACATCATCTGTCACACTCATCACTGAGTCCACATCATCTGTCACACTCATCACCGAGTCCACATTCCCTATCACACTCATCACCAAGTCCACATCATCTGTCACACTCATCACTGAGTCCACATCATCTGTCACACTCATCACCGAGTCCACATTCCCTATCACACTCATCACAAAGTCCACATCATCTGTCACACTCATCACTGAGTCCACATCATCTGTCATGCTCATCACTGAGTCCACATCATCTGCAACACTCATCACCGAGTCCACATCATCTGCAACACTCATCACCGAGTCCAAATCATCTGTCACACTCATCACCAAGTCCACATCATCTACCACACTCATCACTGACTCCACATCATGTCACGCTCATCACCGAGTCCACATCCCCTATCACACTCATCAATGAGTCCCCATCATCTCTCACACTCATGACTGTGTTCACATCATCTGTCACACTCATCACCGAGTCCACATCATCTGTCACACTCATCACCGAGTCCACATCCCCTATCACACTCATCACCGAGTCCACATCATCTCTCACACTCATCACTGAGTCCACATCATCTCTCACACTCATCGCTGAGTCCACATCATCTCTCACACTCATCACCGAGTCCACATCATCTGTCACACTCATCCCCGATTCCACATCATCTGTCACACTCATCACCGAGTCCACATCATCTGTCACGCTCATCAATGAGTCCACATCATCTGTCACACTCATCACCGAGTCCACATCATCTGTCACGCTCATCACTGAGTCCACATCATCTGTCACACTCATCACTGAGTCCACATCATCTCTCACACTCATCACTGAGTCCACATCATCTGTCACGCTCATCACCGAGTCCACATCATCTGTCACACTCATCACCGAGTCCACATCATTTGTCACACTCATCACCGAGTCCACATCATCTGTCACACTCATCACCGAGTCCACATCCCCTATCACACACATCACTGAGTCCACATCATCTGTCACACTCATCACTGGGTCCACATCATCTCTCACACTCATCACTGAGTCCAAATCATCTGTCACCCTCATCACCGAGTCCACATCATCTGTCACACTCATCACCGAGTCCACATCATTTGTCACACTCATCACCAAGTCCACATCATCTATCACACTCATCACTGAGTCCACATCTCTCACACTCATCATTGAGTCCACATCAACTCTCACACTCATCACCAAGTCCACATCATCTACCACACTCATCACTGACTCCACATCATGTCACGCTCATCACCGAGTCCACATCCCCTATCACACTCATCACTGTGTCCACATCATCTGTCACACTCATCACCGAGTCCACATCATCTGTCACACTCATCACCGAGTCCACATCATGTCACGCTCATCACCGAGTCCACATCATCTGTCACACTAATCACCGAGTCCACATCCCCTATCACACTCATCACCGAGTCCACATCATCTCTCACACTCATCACTGAGTCCACATCATCTCTCACACTCATCGCTGAGTCCACATCATCTCTCACACTCATCACCGAGTCCACATCATCTGTCACACTCATCACCGAGTCCACATAATCTGTCACACTCATCACTGAGTCCACATCATCTGTCACGATCATCACTGAGTCCACATCATCTGTCACACTCATCACCGAGTCCACATCCCCTCTCACACTCATCACTGAGTCCATATCATCTGTCACACTCATCACCGAGTCCACATCATCTGTCACGCTCATCACTGAGTCCACATCATCTGTCACACTCATCACCGAGTCCACATCATCTGTCACACTCATCACCGAGTCCACATCCCCTCTCACACTCATCACTGAGTCCACATCATCTGTCACACTCATCACCGAGTCCACATCATCTTCCACGCTCATCACTGAGTCCACGTCATCTGTCACACTCATCACTGAGTCCAAATCATCTCTCACACTCATCACTGAGTCCACATCATCTCTCACACTCATCACTGAGTCCAAATCATCTCTCACACTCATCACCGAGGCCACATCATCTGTCACGCTCATAACTGAGTCCACATCATCTGTCACGCTCATCACTGAGTCCACATCATCTCTCACACTCATCACCAAGTCCACATCATCTATCACACTCATCACTGAGTCCACATCATGTCACGCTCATCACCGAATCCACATCCCCTATCACACTCATCACTGAGTCCACATCTCTCACACTCATCACTGAGTCCACATCATCTGTCACACTCATCACTGAGTCCACATCATCTCTCACACTCATCACTGAGTCCACATCATGTCTCACACTCATGACTGAGTCCACATCATCTGTCACACTCATCACCGTATCCACATCATCTGTCACACTCATCACCGAGTCCACATCCCCTATCACACTCATCACCAAGTCCACATCATCTGTCACGCTCATCACTGAGTCCACATCATCTGTCACACTCATCACCGAGTCCACATCATCTGTCACACTCATCACCGAGTCCACATCATCTGTCACACTCATCACTGAGTCCACATCATCTGTCACACTCATCACCGAGTCCACATCATCTCTCACACTCATCACCGAGTCCACATCATCTGTCACAGTCATCACTTAGTCCACATCATCTATCAGGCTCATCACTGAGTCCACATCATCTCTCACACTCATAACTGAGTCCGCATCATCTCTCACACTCATCACTGAGTCCACATCATCTCACACACTCATCACTGAGTCCACATCATGTCACGCTCATCACCGAGTCCACATCCCCTATCACACTCATCACCGAGTCCACATCATGTCACGCTCATCACCGAGTCCACATCATCTGTCACACTCATCACCAAGTCCACATCATCTACCACACTCATCACTGACTCCACATCATGTCACGCTCATCACCGAGTCCACATCCCCTATCACACTCATCAATGAGTCCCCATCATCTCTCACACTCATGACTGTGTTCACATCATCTGTCACACTCATCACCGAGTCCACATCATCTGTCACACTCATCACCGAGTCCACATCCCCTATCACACTCATCACCGAGTCCACATCATCTCTCACACTCATCACTGAGTCCACATCATCTCTCACACTCATCGCTGAGTCCACATCATCTCTCACACTCATCACCGAGTCCACATCATCTGTCACACTCATCCCCGATTCCACATCATCTGTCACACTCATCACCGAGTCCACATCATCTGTCACGCTCATCAATGAGTCCACATCATCTGTCACACTCATCACCGAGTCCACATCATCTGTCACGCTCATCACTGAGTCCACATCATCTGTCACACTCATCACTGAGTCCACATCATCTCTCACACTCATCACTGAGTCCACATCATCTGTCACGCTCATCACCGAGTCCACATCATCTGTCACACTCATCACCGAGTCCACATCATTTGTCACACTCATCACCGAGTCCACATCATCTGTCACACTCATCACCGAGTCCACATCCCCTATCACACACATCACTGAGTCCACATCATCTGTCACACTCATCACTGGGTCCACATCATCTCTCACACTCATCACTGAGTCCAAATCATCTGTCACCCTCATCACCGAGTCCACATCATCTGTCACACTCATCACCGAGTCCACATCATTTGTCACACTCATCACCAAGTCCACATCATCTATCACACTCATCACTGAGTCCACATCTCTCACACTCATCATTGAGTCCACATCAACTCTCACACTCATCACCAAGTCCACATCATCTACCACACTCATCACTGACTCCACATCATGTCACGCTCATCACCGAGTCCACATCCCCTATCACACTCATCACTGTGTCCACATCATCTGTCACACTCATCACCGAGTCCACATCATCTGTCACACTCATCACCGAGTCCACATCATCTATCACACTCATCACTGAGTCCACATCATGTCACGCTCATCACCGAGTCCACATCATCTGTCACACTAATCACCGAGTCCACATCCCCTATCACACTCATCACCGAGTCCACATCATCTCTCACACTCATCACTGAGTCCACATCATCTCTCACACTCATCGCTGAGTCCACATCATCTCTCACACTCATCACCGAGTCCACATCATCTGTCACACTCATCACCGAGTCCACATAATCTGTCACACTCATCACTGAGTCCACATCATCTGTCACGATCATCACTGAGTCCACATCATCTGTCACACTCATCACCGAGTCCACATCCCCTCTCACACTCATCACTGAGTCCATATCATCTGTCACACTCATCACCGAGTCCACATCATCTGTCACGCTCATCACTGAGTCCACATCATCTGTCACACTCATCACCGAGTCCACATCATCTGTCACACTCATCACCGAGTCCACATCCCCTCTCACACTCATCACTGAGTCCACATCATCTGTCACACTCATCACCGAGTCCACATCATCTTCCACGCTCATCACTGAGTCCACGTCATCTGTCACACTCATCACTGAGTCCAAATCATCTCTCACACTCATCACTGAGTCCACATCATCTCTCACACTCATCACTGAGTCCAAATCATCTCTCACACTCATCACCGAGGCCACATCATCTGTCACGCTCATAACTGAGTCCACATCATCTGTCACGCTCATCACTGAGTCCACATCATCTCTCACACTCATCACCAAGTCCACATCATCTATCACACTCATCACTGAGTCCACATCATGTCACGCTCATCACCGAATCCACATCCCCTATCACACTCATCACTGAGTCCACATCTCTCACACTCATCACTGAGTCCACATCATCTGTCACACTCATCACTGAGTCCACATCATCTCTCACACTCATCACTGAGTCCACATCATGTCTCACACTCATGACTGAGTCCACATCATCTGTCACACTCATCACCGTATCCACATCATCTGTCACACTCATCACCGAGTCCACATCCCCTATCACACTCATCACCAAGTCCACATCATCTGTCACGCTCATCACTGAGTCCACATCATCTGTCACACTCATCACCGAGTCCACATCATCTGTCACACTCATCACCGAGTCCACATCATCTGTCACACTCATCACTGAGTCCACATCATCTGTCACACTCATCACCGAGTCCACATCATCTCTCACACTCATCACCGAGTCCACATCATCTGTCACAGTCATCACTTAGTCCACATCATCTATCAGGCTCATCACTGAGTCCACATCATCTCTCACACTCATAACTGAGTCCGCATCATCTCTCACACTCATCACTGAGTCCACATCATCTCACACACTCATCACTGAGTCCACATCATGTCACGCTCATCACCGAGTCCACATCCCCTATCACACTCATCACCGAGTCCACATCATGTCACGCTCATCACCGAGTCCACATCATCTGTCACACTCATCACCAAGTCCACATCATCTACCACACTCATCACTGACTCCACATCATGTCACGCTCATCACCGAGTCCACATCCCCTATCACACTCATCAATGAGTCCCCATCATCTCTCACACTCATGACTGTGTCCACATCATCTGTCACACTCATCACCGAGTCCACATCATCTGTCACACTCATCACCGAGTCCACATCCCCTATCACACTCATCACCGAGTCCACATCATCTCTCACACTCATCACTGAGTCCACATCATCTCTCACACTCATCACTGAGTCCACATCATCTCTCACACTCATCACCGAGTCCACATCATCTGTCACACTCATCCCCGATTCCACATCATCTGTCACACTCATCACCGAGTCCACATCATCTGTCACGCTCATCAATGAGTCCACATCATCTGTCACACTCATCACCGAGTCCACATCATCTGTCACGCTCATCACTGAGTCCACATCATCTGTCACACTCATCACTGAGTCCACATCATCTCTCACACTCATCACTGAGTCCACATCATCTGTCACGCTCATCACCGAGTCCACATCATCTGTCACACTCATCACCGAGTCCACATCATTTGTCACACTCATCACCGAGTCCACATCATCTGTCACACTCATCACCGAGTCCACATCCCCTATCACACACATCACTGAGTCCACATCATCTGTCACACTCATCACTGGGTCCACATCATCTCTCACACTCATCACTGAGTCCAAATCATCTGTCACCCTCATCACCGAGTCCACATCATCTGTCACACTCATCACCGAGTCCACATCATTTGTCACACTCATCACCAAGTCCACATCATCTATCACACTCATCACTGAGTCCACATCTCTCACACTCATCATTGAGTCCACATCAACTCTCACACTCATCACCAAGTCCACATCATCTACCACACTCATCACTGACTCCACATCATGTCACGCTCATCACCGAGTCCACATCCCCTATCACACTCATCACTGTGTCCACATCATCTGTCACACTCATCACCGAGTCCACATCATCTGTCACACTCATCACCGAGTCCACATCATCTATCACACTCATCACTGAGTCCACATCATGTCACGCTCATCACCGAGTCCACATCATCTGTCACACTAATCACCGAGTCCACATCCCCTATCACACTCATCACCGAGTCCACATCATCTCTCACACTCATCACTGAGTCCACATCATCTCTCACACTCATCGCTGAGTCCACATCATCTCTCACACTCATCACCGAGTCCACATCATCTGTCACACTCATCACCGAGTCCACATCATCTGTCACACTCATCACCGAGTCCACATCATCTGTCACACTCATCACCGAGTCCACATCCCCTCTCACACTCATCACTGAGTCCACATCATCTGTCACACTCATCACCGAGTCCACATCATCTGTCACACTCATCACCGAGTCCACATCCCCTCTCACACTCATCACTGAGTCCACATCATCTGTCACACTCATCACCGAGTCCACATCATCTTCCACGCTCATCACTGAGTCCACGTCATCTGTCACACTCATCACTGAGTCCAAATCATCTCTCACACTCATCACTGAGTCCACATCATCTCTCACACTCATCACTGAGTCCAAATCATCTCTCACACTCATCACCGAGGCCACATCATCTGTCACGCTCATAACTGAGTCCACATCATCTCTCACACTCATCACCAAGTCCACATCATCTATCACACTCATCACTGAGTCCACATCATGTCACGCTCATCACCGAATCCACATCCCCTATCACACTCATCACTGAGTCCACATCTCTCACACTCATCACTGAGTCCACATCATCTGTCACACTCATCACTGAGTCCACATCATCTCTCACACTCATCACTGAGTCCACATCATGTCTCACACTCATGACTGAGTCCACATCATCTGTCACACTCATCACCGTATCCACATCATCTGTCACACTCATCACCGAGTCCACATCCCCTATCACACTCATCACCAAGTCCACATCATCTGTCACGCTCATCACTGAGTCCACATCATCTGTCACACTCATCACCGAGTCCACATCATCTGTCACACTCATCACCGAGTCCACATCATCTGTCACACTCATCACCGAGTCCACATCATCTGTCACACTCATCACCGAGTCCACATCATCTGTCACACTCATCACCGAGTCCACATCATCTCTCACACTCATCACCGAGTCCACATCATCTGTCACAGTCATCACTTAGTCCACATCATCTATCAGGCTCATCACTGAGTCCACATCATCTCTCACACTCATAACTGAGTCCGCATCATCTCTCACACTCATCACTGAGTCCACATCATCTCACACACTCATCACTGAGTCCACATCATGTCACGCTCATCACCGAGTCCACATCCCCTATCACACTCATCACCGAGTCCACATCATGTCACGCTCATCACCGAGTCCACATCATCTGTCACACTCATCACCAAGTCCACATCATCTATCACACTCATCACTGAGTCCACATCTCTCACACTCATCACTGAGTCCACATCATCTATCACACTCATCACTGAGTCCACATCATGTCACGCTCATCACCGAGTCCACATCATCTGTCACACTAATCACCGAGTCCACATCCCCTATCACACTCATCACCGAGTCCACATCATCTCTCACACTCATCACTGAGTCCACATCATCTCTCACACTCATCGCTGAGTCCACATCATCTGTCACGCTCATCACCGAGTCCACATCATCTGTCACACTCATCACCGAGTCCACATCATTTGTCACACTCATCACCGAGTCCACATCATCTGTCACACTCATCACCGAGTCCACATCCCCTATCACACACATCACTGAGTCCACATCATCTGTCACACTCATCACCGAGTCCACATCATCTGTCACACTCATCCCCGATTCCACATCATCTGTCACACTCATCACCGAGTCCACATCATCTGTCACGCTCATCACTGAGTCCACATCATCTGTCACACTCATCACCGAGTCCACATCATCTGTCACGCTCATCACTGAGTCCACATCATCTGTCACACTCATCACTGAGTCCACATCATCTCTCACACTCATCACTGAGTCCACATCATCTGTCACGCTCATCACCGAGTCCACATCATCTGTCACACTCATCACCAAGTCCACATCATCTACCACACTCATCACTGACTCCACATCATGTCACGCTCATCACCGAGTCCACATCCCCTATCACACTCATCACTGTGTCCACATCATCTGTCACACTCATCACCGAGTCCACATCATCTGTCACACTCATCACCGAGTCCACATCATCTATCACACTCATCACTGAGTCCACATCATGTCACGCTCATCACCGAGTCCACATCATCTGTCACACTAATCACCGAGTCCACATCCCCTATCACACTCATCACCGAGTCCACATCATCTCTCACACTCATCACTGAGTCCACATCATCTCTCACACTCATCGCTGAGTCCACATCATCTCTCACACTCATCACCGAGTCCACATCATCTGTCACACTCATCACCGAGTCCACATCATCTGTCACACTCATCACTGAGTCCACATCATCTGTCACGATCATCACTGAGTCCACATCATCTGTCACACTCATCACCGAGTCCACATCCCCTCTCACACTCATCACTGAGTCCATATCATCTGTCACACTCATCACCGAGTCCACATCATCTGTCACGCTCATCACTGAGTCCACATCATCTGTCACACTCATCACCGAGTCCACATCATCTGTCACACTCATCACCGAGTCCACATCCCCTCTCACACTCATCACTGAGTCCACATCATCTGTCACACTCATCACCGAGTCCACATCATTTTCCACGCTCATCACTGAGTCCACGTCATCTGTCACACTCATCATTGAGTCCAAATCATCTCTCACACTCATCACTGAGTCCATATCATCTCTCACACTCATCACTGAGTCCAAATCATCTCTCACACTCATCACCGAGGCCACATCATCTGTCAAGCTCATAACTGAGTCCACATCATCTGTCACACTCATCACTGGGTCCACATCATCTCTCACACTCATCACTGAGTCCAAATCATCTGTCACCCTCATCACCGAGTCCACATCATCTGTCACACTCATCACCGAGTCCACATCATTTGTCACACTCATCACCAAGTCCACATCATCTATCACACTCATCACTGAGTCCACATCTCTCACACTCATCATTGAGTCCACATCAACTCTCACACTCATCACCAAGTCCACATCATCTACCACACTCATCACTGACTCCACATCATGTCACGCTCATCACCGAGTCCACATCCCCTATCACACTCATCACTGTGTCCACATCATCTGTCACACTCATCACCGAGTCCACATCATCTGTCACACTCATCACCGAGTCCACATCATCTATCACACTCATCACTGAGTCCACATCATGTCACGCTCATCACCGAGTCCACATCATCTGTCACACTAATCACCGAGTCCACATCCCCTATCACACTCATCACCGAGTCCACATCATCTCTCACACTCATCACCGAGTCCACATCATCTCTCACACTCATCACTGAGTCCACATCATCTCTCACACTCATCGCTGAGTCCACATCATCTCTCACACTCATCACCGAGTCCACATCATCTGTCACACTCATCACCGAGTCCACATCATCTGTCACACTCATCACCGAGTCCACATCATCTGTCACACTCATCACCGAGTCCACATCCCCTCTCACACTCATCACTGAGTCCACATCATCTGTCACACTCATCACCGAGTCCACATCATCTGTCACACTCATCACCGAGTCCACATCCCCTCTCACACTCATCACTGAGTCCACATCATCTGTCACACTCATCACCGAGTCCACATCATCTTCCACGCTCATCACTGAGTCCACGTCATCTGTCACACTCATCACTGAGTCCAAATCATCTCTCACACTCATCACTGAGTCCACATCATCTCTCACACTCATCACTGAGTCCAAATCATCTCTCACACTCATCACCGAGGCCACATCATCTGTCACGCTCATAACTGAGTCCACATCATCTCTCACACTCATCACCAAGTCCACATCATCTATCACACTCATCACTGAGTCCACATCATGTCACGCTCATCACCGAATCCACATCCCCTATCACACTCATCACTGAGTCCACATCTCTCACACTCATCACTGAGTCCACATCATCTGTCACACTCATCACTGAGTCCACATCATCTCTCACACTCATCACTGAGTCCACATCATGTCTCACACTCATGACTGAGTCCACATCATCTGTCACACTCATCACCGTATCCACATCATCTGTCACACTCATCACCGAGTCCACATCCCCTATCACACTCATCACCAAGTCCACATCATCTGTCACGCTCATCACTGAGTCCACATCATCTGTCACACTCATCACCGAGTCCACATCATCTGTCACACTCATCACCGAGTCCACATCATCTGTCACACTCATCACCGAGTCCACATCATCTGTCACACTCATCACCGAGTCCACATCATCTGTCACACTCATCACCGAGTCCACATCATCTCTCACACTCATCACCGAGTCCACATCATCTGTCACAGTCATCACTTAGTCCACATCATCTATCAGGCTCATCACTGAGTCCACATCATCTCTCACACTCATAACTGAGTCCGCATCATCTCTCACACTCATCACTGAGTCCACATCATCTCACACACTCATCACTGAGTCCACATCATGTCACGCTCATCACCGAGTCCACATCCCCTATCACACTCATCACCGAGTCCACATCATGTCACGCTCATCACCGAGTCCACATCATCTGTCACACTCATCACCAAGTCCACATCATCTATCACACTCATCACTGAGTCCACATCTCTCACACTCATCACTGAGTCCACATCATCTCTCACACTCATCACCGAGTCCACATCATCTGTCACACTCATCACCGAGTCCACATCATCTGTCACACTCATCACCGAGTCCACATCATCTGTCACACTCATCATTGAGTCCACATCATCTCTCACACTCATCACCAAATCCACATCATCTACCACACTCATCACTGACTCCACATCATGTCACGCTCATCACCGAGTCCACATCCCCTTTCACACTCATCACTGAGTCCACATCATCTCTCACACTCATGACTGTGTCCACATCATCTGTCACACTCATCACCGAGTCCACATCATCTGTCACACTCATCACCGAGTCCACATCATCTATCACACTCATCACTGAGTCCACATCATGTCACGCTCATCACCGAGTCCACATCATCTGTCACACTAATCACCGAGTCCACATCCCCTATCACACTCATCACCGAGTCCACATCATCTCTCACACTCATCACTGAGTCCACATCATCTCTCACACTCATCGCTGAGTCCACATCATCTGTCACGCTCATCACCGAGTCCACATCATCTGTCACACTCATCACCGAGTCCACATCATTTGTCACACTCATCACCGAGTCCACATCATCTGTCACACTCATCACCGAGTCCACATCCCCTATCACACACATCACTGAGTCCACATCATCTGTCACACTCATCACCGAGTCCACATCATCTGTCACACTCATCCCCGATTCCACATCATCTGTCACACTCATCACCGAGTCCACATCATCTGTCACGCTCATCACTGAGTCCACATCATCTGTCACACTCATCACCGAGTCCACATCATCTGTCACGCTCATCACTGAGTCCACATCATCTGTCACACTCATCACTGAGTCCACATCATCTCTCACACTCATCACTGAGTCCACATCATCTGTCACGCTCATCACCGAGTCCACATCATCTGTCACACTCATCACCAAGTCCACATCATCTACCACACTCATCACTGACTCCACATCATGTCACGCTCATCACCGAGTCCACATCCCCTATCACACTCATCACTGTGTCCACATCATCTGTCACACTCATCACCGAGTCCACATCATCTGTCACACTCATCACCGAGTCCACATCATCTATCACACTCATCACTGAGTCCACATCATGTCACGCTCATCACCGAGTCCACATCATCTGTCACACTAATCACCGAGTCCACATCCCCTATCACACTCATCACCGAGTCCACATCATCTCTCACACTCATCACTGAGTCCACATCATCTCTCACACTCATCGCTGAGTCCACATCATCTCTCACACTCATCACCGAGTCCACATCATCTGTCACACTCATCACCGAGTCCACATCATCTGTCACACTCATCACTGAGTCCACATCATCTGTCACGATCATCACTGAGTCCACATCATCTGTCACACTCATCACCGAGTCCACATCCCCTCTCACACTCATCACTGAGTCCATATCATCTGTCACACTCATCACCGAGTCCACATCATCTGTCACGCTCATCACTGAGTCCACATCATCTGTCACACTCATCACCGAGTCCACATCATCTGTCACACTCATCACCGAGTCCACATCCCCTCTCACACTCATCACTGAGTCCACATCATCTGTCACACTCATCACCGAGTCCACATCATCTTCCACGCTCATCACTGAGTCCACGTCATCTGTCACACTCATCATTGAGTCCAAATCATCTCTCACACTCATCACTGAGTCCATATCATCTCTCACACTCATCACTGAGTCCAAATCATCTCTCACACTCATCACCGAGGCCACATCATCTGTCAAGCTCATAACTGAGTCCACATCATCTGTAACGCTCATCACTGAGTCCACATCATCTCTCACACTCATCACGAAGTCCACATCATCTATCACACTCATCACTGAGTCCACATCATGTCACGCTCATCACCGAATCCACATCCCCTATCACACTCATCACTGAGTCCACATCTCTCACACTCATCACTGAGTCCACATCATCTGTCACACTCATCACTGAGTCCACATCATCTCTCACACTCATCACTGAGTCCACATCATGTCTCACACTCATGACTGAGTCCACATCATCTGTCACACTCATCACCGTATCCACATCATCTGTCACACTCATCACCGAGTCCACATCCCCTATCACACTCATCACCAAGTCCACATCATCTGTCACGCTCATCACTGAGTCCACATCATCTGTCACGCTCATCACCGAGTCCACATCATCTGTCACACTCATCACCGAGTCCACATCATCTGTCACACTCATCACTGAGTCCACATCATCTGTCACATTCATCACCGAGTCCACATCATCTCTCACACTCATCAACGAGTCCACATCATCTGTCACAGTCATCACTTAGTCCACATCATCTATCAGGCTCATCACTGAGTCCACATCATCTCTCACACTCATAACTGAGTCCGCATCATCTCTCACACTCATCACTGAGTCCACATCATCTCACACACTCATCACTGAGTCCACATCATGTCACGCTCATCACCGAGTCCACATCCCCTATCACACTCATCACCGAGTCCACATCATGTCACGCTCATCACTGAGTCCACATATCTCACACTCATCACTGAGTCCACATCATCTCTCACACTCATCACCGAGTCCACATCATCTGTCACACTCATCACCGAGTCCACATCATCTGTCACACTCATCACCGAGTCCACATCATCTGTCACACTCATCATTGAGTCCACATCATCTCTCACACTCATCACCAAATCCACATCATCTACCACACTCATCACTGACTCCACATCATGTCACGCTCATCACCGAGTCCACATCCCCTTTCACACTCATCACTGAGTCCACATCATCTCTCACACTCATGACTGTGTCCACATCATCTGTCACACTCATCACCGAGTCCACATCATCTGTCACACTCATCACCGAGTCCACATCATCTATCACACTCATCACTGAGTCCACATCATGTCACGCTCATCACCGAGTCCACATCATCTGTCACACTAATCACCGAGTCCACATCCCCTATCACACTCATCACCGAGTCCACATCATCTCTCACACTCATCACTGAGTCCACATCATCTCTCACACTCATCGCTGAGTCCACATCATCTGTCACGCTCATCACCGAGTCCACATCATCTGTCACACTCATCACCGAGTCCACATCATTTGTCACACTCATCAACGAGTCCACATCATCTGTCACACTCATCACCGAGTCCACATCCCCTATCACACACATCACTGAGTCCACATCATCTGTCACACTCATCACCGAGTCCACATCATCTCTCACACCCATCACTGAGTCCACATCATCTCTCACACTCATCGCTGAGTCCAAATCATCTCTCACACTCATCACCGAGTCCAAATCATCTGTCACACTCATCACCGAGTCCACATCATCTGTCACACTCATCACCGATTCCACATCATCTGTCACGCTCATCACTGAGTCCACATCATCTGTCACGCTCATCACTGAGTCCACATCATCTGTCACACTCATCACCGAGTCCACATCATCTGTCACACTCATCACCGAGTCCACATCATCTGTCACACTCATCACCGAGTCCACATCATCTGTCACACTCATCACCGAGTCCACATCATCTGTCACACTCATCACCGAGTCCACATCATCTCTCACACTCATCACCGAGTCCACATCATCTGTCACAGTCATCACTTAGTCCACATCATCTATCAGGCTCATCACTGAGTCCACATCATCTCTCACACTCATAACTGAGTCCGCATCATCTCTCACACTCATCACTGAGTCCACATCATCTCACACACTCATCACTGAGTCCACATCATGTCACGCTCATCACCGAGTCCACATCCCCTATCACACTCATCACCGAGTCCACATCATGTCACGCTCATCACCGAGTCCACATCATCTGTCACACTCATCACCAAGTCCACATCATCTATCACACTCATCACTGAGTCCACATCTCTCACACTCATCACTGAGTCCACATCATCTATCACACTCATCACTGAGTCCACATCATGTCACGCTCATCACCGAGTCCACATCATCTGTCACACTAATCACCGAGTCCACATCCCCTATCACACTCATCACCGAGTCCACATCATCTCTCACACTCATCACTGAGTCCACATCATCTCTCACACTCATCGCTGAGTCCACATCATCTGTCACGCTCATCACCGAGTCCACATCATCTGTCACACTCATCACCGAGTCCACATCATTTGTCACACTCATCACCGAGTCCACATCATCTGTCACACTCATCACCGAGTCCACATCCCCTATCACACACATCACTGAGTCCACATCATCTGTCACACTCATCACCGAGTCCACATCATCTGTCACACTCATCCCCGATTCCACATCATCTGTCACACTCATCACCGAGTCCACATCATCTGTCACGCTCATCACTGAGTCCACATCATCTGTCACACTCATCACCGAGTCCACATCATCTGTCACGCTCATCACTGAGTCCACATCATCTGTCACACTCATCACTGAGTCCACATCATCTCTCACACTCATCACTGAGTCCACATCATCTGTCACGCTCATCACCGAGTCCACATCATCTGTCACACTCATCACCAAGTCCACATCATCTACCACACTCATCACTGACTCCACATCATGTCACGCTCATCACCGAGTCCACATCCCCTATCACACTCATCACTGTGTCCACATCATCTGTCACACTCATCACCGAGTCCACATCATCTGTCACACTCATCACCGAGTCCACATCATCTATCACACTCATCACTGAGTCCACATCATGTCACGCTCATCACCGAGTCCACATCATCTGTCACACTAATCACCGAGTCCACATCCCCTATCACACTCATCACCGAGTCCACATCATCTCTCACACTCATCACTGAGTCCACATCATCTCTCACACTCATCGCTGAGTCCACATCATCTCTCACACTCATCACCGAGTCCACATCATCTGTCACACTCATCACCGAGTCCACATCATCTGTCACACTCATCACTGAGTCCACATCATCTGTCACGATCATCACTGAGTCCACATCATCTGTCACACTCATCACCGAGTCCACATCCCCTCTCACACTCATCACTGAGTCCATATCATCTGTCACACTCATCACCGAGTCCACATCATCTGTCACGCTCATCACTGAGTCCACATCATCTGTCACACTCATCACCGAGTCCACATCATCTGTCACACTCATCACCGAGTCCACATCCCCTCTCACACTCATCACTGAGTCCACATCATCTGTCACACTCATCACCGAGTCCACATCATTTTCCACGCTCATCACTGAGTCCACGTCATCTGTCACACTCATCATTGAGTCCAAATCATCTCTCACACTCATCACTGAGTCCATATCATCTCTCACACTCATCACTGAGTCCAAATCATCTCTCACACTCATCACCGAGGCCACATCATCTGTCAAGCTCATAACTGAGTCCACATCATCTGTCACACTCATCACTGGGTCCACATCATCTCTCACACTCATCACTGAGTCCAAATCATCTGTCACCCTCATCACCGAGTCCACATCATCTGTCACACTCATCACCGAGTCCACATCATTTGTCACACTCATCACCAAGTCCACATCATCTATCACACTCATCACTGAGTCCACATCTCTCACACTCATCATTGAGTCCACATCAACTCTCACACTCATCACCAAGTCCACATCATCTACCACACTCATCACTGACTCCACATCATGTCACGCTCATCACCGAGTCCACATCCCCTATCACACTCATCACTGTGTCCACATCATCTGTCACACTCATCACCGAGTCCACATCATCTGTCACACTCATCACCGAGTCCACATCATCTATCACACTCATCACTGAGTCCACATCATGTCACGCTCATCACCGAGTCCACATCATCTGTCACACTAATCACCGAGTCCACATCCCCTATCACACTCATCACCGAGTCCACATCATCTCTCACACTCATCACCGAGTCCACATCATCTCTCACACTCATCACTGAGTCCACATCATCTCTCACACTCATCGCTGAGTCCACATCATCTCTCACACTCATCACCGAGTCCACATCATCTGTCACACTCATCACCGAGTCCACATCATCTGTCACACTCATCACCGAGTCCACATCATCTGTCACACTCATCACCGAGTCCACATCCCCTCTCACACTCATCACTGAGTCCACATCATCTGTCACACTCATCACCGAGTCCACATCATCTGTCACACTCATCACCGAGTCCACATCCCCTCTCACACTCATCACTGAGTCCACATCATCTGTCACACTCATCACCGAGTCCACATCATCTTCCACGCTCATCACTGAGTCCACGTCATCTGTCACACTCATCACTGAGTCCAAATCATCTCTCACACTCATCACTGAGTCCACATCATCTCTCACACTCATCACTGAGTCCAAATCATCTCTCACACTCATCACCGAGGCCACATCATCTGTCACGCTCATAACTGAGTCCACATCATCTCTCACACTCATCACCAAGTCCACATCATCTATCACACTCATCACTGAGTCCACATCATGTCACGCTCATCACCGAATCCACATCCCCTATCACACTCATCACTGAGTCCACATCTCTCACACTCATCACTGAGTCCACATCATCTGTCACACTCATCACTGAGTCCACATCATCTCTCACACTCATCACTGAGTCCACATCATGTCTCACACTCATGACTGAGTCCACATCATCTGTCACACTCATCACCGTATCCACATCATCTGTCACACTCATCACCGAGTCCACATCCCCTATCACACTCATCACCAAGTCCACATCATCTGTCACGCTCATCACTGAGTCCACATCATCTGTCACACTCATCACCGAGTCCACATCATCTGTCACACTCATCACCGAGTCCACATCATCTGTCACACTCATCACCGAGTCCACATCATCTGTCACACTCATCACCGAGTCCACATCATCTGTCACACTCATCACCGAGTCCACATCATCTCTCACACTCATCACCGAGTCCACATCATCTGTCACAGTCATCACTTAGTCCACATCATCTATCAGGCTCATCACTGAGTCCACATCATCTCTCACACTCATAACTGAGTCCGCATCATCTCTCACACTCATCACTGAGTCCACATCATCTCACACACTCATCACTGAGTCCACATCATGTCACGCTCATCACCGAGTCCACATCCCCTATCACACTCATCACCGAGTCCACATCATGTCACGCTCATCACCGAGTCCACATCATCTGTCACACTCATCACCAAGTCCACATCATCTATCACACTCATCACTGAGTCCACATCTCTCACACTCATCACTGAGTCCACATCATCTCTCACACTCATCACCGAGTCCACATCATCTGTCACACTCATCACCGAGTCCACATCATCTGTCACACTCATCACCGAGTCCACATCATCTGTCACACTCATCATTGAGTCCACATCATCTCTCACACTCATCACCAAATCCACATCATCTACCACACTCATCACTGACTCCACATCATGTCACGCTCATCACCGAGTCCACATCCCCTTTCACACTCATCACTGAGTCCACATCATCTCTCACACTCATGACTGTGTCCACATCATCTGTCACACTCATCACCGAGTCCACATCATCTGTCACACTCATCACCGAGTCCACATCATCTATCACACTCATCACTGAGTCCACATCATGTCACGCTCATCACCGAGTCCACATCATCTGTCACACTAATCACCGAGTCCACATCCCCTATCACACTCATCACCGAGTCCACATCATCTCTCACACTCATCACTGAGTCCACATCATCTCTCACACTCATCGCTGAGTCCACATCATCTGTCACGCTCATCACCGAGTCCACATCATCTGTCACACTCATCACCGAGTCCACATCATTTGTCACACTCATCACCGAGTCCACATCATCTGTCACACTCATCACCGAGTCCACATCCCCTATCACACACATCACTGAGTCCACATCATCTGTCACACTCATCACCGAGTCCACATCATCTGTCACACTCATCCCCGATTCCACATCATCTGTCACACTCATCACCGAGTCCACATCATCTGTCACGCTCATCACTGAGTCCACATCATCTGTCACACTCATCACCGAGTCCACATCATCTGTCACGCTCATCACTGAGTCCACATCATCTGTCACACTCATCACTGAGTCCACATCATCTCTCACACTCATCACTGAGTCCACATCATCTGTCACGCTCATCACCGAGTCCACATCATCTGTCACACTCATCACCAAGTCCACATCATCTACCACACTCATCACTGACTCCACATCATGTCACGCTCATCACCGAGTCCACATCCCCTATCACACTCATCACTGTGTCCACATCATCTGTCACACTCATCACCGAGTCCACATCATCTGTCACACTCATCACCGAGTCCACATCATCTATCACACTCATCACTGAGTCCACATCATGTCACGCTCATCACCGAGTCCACATCATCTGTCACACTAATCACCGAGTCCACATCCCCTATCACACTCATCACCGAGTCCACATCATCTCTCACACTCATCACTGAGTCCACATCATCTCTCACACTCATCGCTGAGTCCACATCATCTCTCACACTCATCACCGAGTCCACATCATCTGTCACACTCATCACCGAGTCCACATCATCTGTCACACTCATCACTGAGTCCACATCATCTGTCACGATCATCACTGAGTCCACATCATCTGTCACACTCATCACCGAGTCCACATCCCCTCTCACACTCATCACTGAGTCCATATCATCTGTCACACTCATCACCGAGTCCACATCATCTGTCACGCTCATCACTGAGTCCACATCATCTGTCACACTCATCACCGAGTCCACATCATCTGTCACACTCATCACCGAGTCCACATCCCCTCTCACACTCATCACTGAGTCCACATCATCTGTCACACTCATCACCGAGTCCACATCATCTTCCACGCTCATCACTGAGTCCACGTCATCTGTCACACTCATCATTGAGTCCAAATCATCTCTCACACTCATCACTGAGTCCATATCATCTCTCACACTCATCACTGAGTCCAAATCATCTCTCACACTCATCACCGAGGCCACATCATCTGTCAAGCTCATAACTGAGTCCACATCATCTGTAACGCTCATCACTGAGTCCACATCATCTCTCACACTCATCACGAAGTCCACATCATCTATCACACTCATCACTGAGTCCACATCATGTCACGCTCATCACCGAATCCACATCCCCTATCACACTCATCACTGAGTCCACATCTCTCACACTCATCACTGAGTCCACATCATCTGTCACACTCATCACTGAGTCCACATCATCTCTCACACTCATCACTGAGTCCACATCATGTCTCACACTCATGACTGAGTCCACATCATCTGTCACACTCATCACCGTATCCACATCATCTGTCACACTCATCACCGAGTCCACATCCCCTATCACACTCATCACCAAGTCCACATCATCTGTCACGCTCATCACTGAGTCCACATCATCTGTCACGCTCATCACCGAGTCCACATCATCTGTCACACTCATCACCGAGTCCACATCATCTGTCACACTCATCACTGAGTCCACATCATCTGTCACATTCATCACCGAGTCCACATCATCTCTCACACTCATCAACGAGTCCACATCATCTGTCACAGTCATCACTTAGTCCACATCATCTATCAGGCTCATCACTGAGTCCACATCATCTCTCACACTCATAACTGAGTCCGCATCATCTCTCACACTCATCACTGAGTCCACATCATCTCACACACTCATCACTGAGTCCACATCATGTCACGCTCATCACCGAGTCCACATCCCCTATCACACTCATCACCGAGTCCACATCATGTCACGCTCATCACTGAGTCCACATATCTCACACTCATCACTGAGTCCACATCATCTCTCACACTCATCACCGAGTCCACATCATCTGTCACACTCATCACCGAGTCCACATCATCTGTCACACTCATCACCGAGTCCACATCATCTGTCACACTCATCATTGAGTCCACATCATCTCTCACACTCATCACCAAATCCACATCATCTACCACACTCATCACTGACTCCACATCATGTCACGCTCATCACCGAGTCCACATCCCCTTTCACACTCATCACTGAGTCCACATCATCTCTCACACTCATGACTGTGTCCACATCATCTGTCACACTCATCACCGAGTCCACATCATCTGTCACACTCATCACCGAGTCCACATCATCTATCACACTCATCACTGAGTCCACATCATGTCACGCTCATCACCGAGTCCACATCATCTGTCACACTAATCACCGAGTCCACATCCCCTATCACACTCATCACCGAGTCCACATCATCTCTCACACTCATCACTGAGTCCACATCATCTCTCACACTCATCGCTGAGTCCACATCATCTGTCACGCTCATCACCGAGTCCACATCATCTGTCACACTCATCACCGAGTCCACATCATTTGTCACACTCATCAACGAGTCCACATCATCTGTCACACTCATCACCGAGTCCACATCCCCTATCACACACATCACTGAGTCCACATCATCTGTCACACTCATCACCGAGTCCACATCATCTCTCACACCCATCACTGAGTCCACATCATCTCTCACACTCATCGCTGAGTCCAAATCATCTCTCACACTCATCACCGAGTCCAAATCATCTGTCACACTCATCACCGAGTCCACATCATCTGTCACACTCATCACCGATTCCACATCATCTGTCACGCTCATCACTGAGTCCACATCATCTGTCACACTCATCACCGAGTCCACATCCCCTCTGACACTCATCACTGAGTCCACATCATCTGTCACACTCATCACCGAGTCCACATCATCTGTCACGCTCATCACAGAGTCCACATCATCTGTCACACTCATCACTGAGTCCACATCATCTCTCACACTCATCACTGAGTCCACATCATCTGTCACGCTCATCACAGAGTCCACATCATCTGTCACACTCATCACCGAGTCCACATCATTTGTCACACTCATCACCGAGTCCACATCCCCTCTCACACTCATCACTGAGTCCATATCATCTGTCACACTCATCACCGAGTCCACATCATTTGTCACACTCATCACCGAGTCCACATCATCTGTCACACTCATCACCGAGTCCACATCCCCTATCACACACATCACTGAGTCCACATCATCTGTCACACTCATCACCGAGTCCACATCCCCTCTCACACTCATCACTGAGTCCACAACATCTCTCCCACTCATCACTGAGTCCACATCATCTGTCACACTCATCACCGAGTCCACATCATCTGTCACGCTCATCACTGAGTCCACATCATCTGTCACACTCATCACTGAGTCCACATCATCTGTCACACTCATCACCGAGTCCACATCATCTGTCACACTCATCACCGAGTCCACATCATCTGTCACGCTCATCACTGAGTCCACATCATCTGTCACACTCATCACCGAGTCCACATCCCCTCTGACACTCATCACTGAGTCCACATCATCTGTCACACTCATAACCGAGTCCACATCATTTGTCACACTCATCACCAAGTCCACATCATCTATCACACTCATCACTGAGTCCACATCTCTCACACTCATCACTGAGTCCACATCATCTCTCACACTCATCACTGTGTCCACATCATCTGTCACACTCATCACCGAGTCCACATCATCTGTCACGCTCATCACCGAGTCCACATCATCTGTCACACTAATCACCGAGTCCACATCCCCTATCACACTCATCACCGAGTCCACATCATCTCTCACACTCATCACTGAGTCCACATCATCTCTCACACTCATCACCGTATCCACATCATCTGTCACACTCATCACCGATTCCACATCCCCTATCACACTCATCACCAAGTCCACATCATCTGTCACGCTCATCACTGAGTCCACATCATCTGTCACGCTCATCACCGAGTCCACATCATCTGTCACACTCATCACCGAGTCCACATCATCTGTCACACTCATCACTGAGTCCACATCATCTGTCACACTCATCACCGAGTCCACATCATCTCTCACACTCATCACCGAGTCCACATCATCTGTCACAGTCATCACTTAGTCCACATCATCTATCAGGCTCATCACTGAGTCCACATAATCTCTCACACTCATAACTGAGTCCGCATCATCTCTCACACTCATCACTGAGTCCACATCATCTCACACACTCATCACTGAGTCCACATCATGTTACGCTCATCACCGAGTCCACATCCCCTATCACACTCATCACCGAGTCCACATCATGTCACGCTCATCACCGAGTCCACATCATCTGTCACACTTATCACCAAGTCCACATCATCTATCACACTCATCACTGAGTCCACATCTCTCACACTCATCACTGAGTCCACATCATCTCTCACACTCATCACCGAGTCCACATCATCTGTCACACTCATCACCGAGTCCACATCATCTGTCACACTCATCACCGAGTCCACATCATCTGTCACACTCATCATTGAGTCCACATCATCTCTCACACTCATCACCAAATCCACATCATCTACCACACTCATCACTGACTCCACATCATGTCACGCTCATCACCGAGTCCACATCCCCTTTCACACTCATCACTGAGTCCACATCATCTCTCAAACTCATGACTGTGTCCACATCATCTGTCACACTCATCACCGAGTCCACATCATCTGTCACACTCATCACCGAGTCCACATCATCTATCACACTCATCACTGAGTCCACATCATGTCACGCTCATCACCGAGTCCACATCATCTGTCACACTAATCACCGAGTCCACATCCCCTATCACACTCATCACCGAGTCCACATCATCTCTCACACTCATCACTGAGTCCACATCATCTCTCACACTCATCGCTGAGTCCACATCATCTGTCACGCTCATCACCGAGTCCACATCATCTGTCACACTCATCACCGAGTCCACATCATTTGTCACACTCATCACCGAGTCCACATCATCTGTCACACTCATCACCGAGTCCACATCCCCTATCACACACATCACTGATTCCACATCATCTGTCACACTCATCACCGAGTCCACATCATCTCTCACACCCATCACTGAGTCCACATCATCTCTCACACTCATCGCTGAGTCCAAATCCTCTCTCACACTCATCACCGAGTCCACATCATCTGTCACACTCATCACCGAGTCCACATCATCTGTCACACTCATCACCGATTCCACATCATCTGTCACGCTCATCACTGAGTCCACATCATCTGTCACACTCATCACCGAGTCCACATCCCCTCTGACACTCATCACTGAGTCCACATCATCTGTCACACTCATCACCGAGTCCACATCATCTGTCACGCTCATCACAGAGTCCACATTATCTGTCACACTCATCACTGAGTCCACATCATCTCTCACACTCATCACTGAGTCCACATCATCTGTCACGCTCATCACAGAGTCCACATCATCTGTCACACTCATCACCGAGTCCACATCATTTGTCACACTCATCACCGAGTCCACATCCCCTCTCACACTCATCACTGAGTCCATATCATCTGTCACACTCATCACCGAGTCCACATCATTTGTCACACTCATCACCGAGTCCACATCATCTGTCACACTCATCACCGAGTCCACATCCCCTATCACACACATCACTGAGTCCACATCATCTGTCACACTCATCACCGAGTCCACATCCCCTCTCACACTCATCACTGAGTCCACAACATCTCTCCCACTCATCACTGAGTCCACATCATCTGTCACAGTCATCACCGAGTCCACATCATCTGTCACACTCATCACCGAGTCCACATCATCTGTCACACTCATCACTGAGTCCACATCATCTGTCACACTCATCACCGAGTCCACATCATCTCTCACACTCATCACCGAGTCCACATCATCTGTCATAGTCATCACTTAGTCCACATAATCTATCAGGCTCATCACTGAGTCCACATCATCTCTCACACTCATAACTGAGTCCGCATCATCTCTCACACTCATCACTGAGTCCACATCATCTCACACACTCAACACTGAGTCCACATCATGTCACGCTCATCACCGAGTCCACATCCCCTATCACACTCATCACCGAGTCCACATCATGTCACGCTCATCACCGAGTCCACATCATCTGTCACACTCATCACCAAGTCCACATCATCTATCACACTCATCACTGAGTCCACATCTCTCACACTCATCACTGAGTCCACATCATCTCTCACACTCATCACCGAGTCCACATCATCTGTCACACTCATCAGCGAGTCCACATCATCTGTCACACTCATCACCGAGTCCACATCATCTGTCACACTCATCATTGAGTCCACATCATCTCTCACACTCATCACCAAATCCACATCATCTACCACACTCATCACTGACTCCACATCATGTCACGCTCATCACCGAGTCCACATCCCCTTTCACACTCATCACTGAGTCCCCATCATCTCTCACACTCATGACTGTGTCCACATCATCTGTCACACTCATCACCGAGTCCACATCATCTGTCACACTCATCACCGAGTCCACATCATCTATCACACTCATCACTGAGTCCACATCATGTCACGCTCATCACCGAGTCCACATCATCTGTCACACTAATCACCGAGTCCACATCCCCTATCACACTCATCACCGAGTCCACATCATCTCTCATACTCATCACTGAGTCCACATCATCTCTCACACTCATCGCTGAGTCCACATCATCTGTCACGCTCATCACCGAGTCCACATCATCTGTCACACTCATCACCGAGTCCACATCATTTGTCACACTCATCACCGAGTCCACATCATCTGTCACACTCATCACCGAGTCCACGTCCCCTATCACACACATCACTGAGTCCACATCATCTGTCACACTCATCACCGAGTCCACATCCCCTCTCACACTCATCACTGAGTCCACATCATCTGTCACACTCATCACCGAGTCCACATCATCTCTCACACCCATCACTGAGTCCACATCATCTCTCACACTCATCGCTGAGTCCGAATCATCTCTCACACTCATCACCGAGTCCACATCATCTGTCACACTCATCACCGAGTCCACATCATCTGTCACACTCATCACCGATTCCACATCATCTGTCACGCTCATCACTGAGTCCACATCATCTCTCACACTCATCACTGAGTCCACATCATCTCTCACACTCATCGCTGAGTCCACATCATCTCTCACACTATTCACCGAGTCCACATCATCTGTCACACTCATCACCGAGTCCACATTATCTGTCACACTCATCACCGAGTCCACATCATCTGTCACGCTCATCTATGAGTCCACATCATCTGTCACACTCATCACCGAGTCCACATCCCCTCTCACACTCATCACTGAGTCCACATCATCTGTCACACTCATCACCGTATCCACATCATCTGTCACACTCATCACCGAGTCCACATCCCCTATCACAGTGATGAGTCCACATCATCTCTCACACTCATCACTGAGTCCACATAATCTGTCACACTCATCAACGAGTCCACATCATCTGTCACACTCATCACTGAGTCCACATCATCTATCAGGCTCATCACTGAGTCCACATCATCTCTCAAGTTCATCACTGAGTCCGCATCATCTCTCACACTCATCACCGAGTCCACATCATCTCTCACACTCATCACCGAGTCCACATCATCTGTCACACTCATCACCGAGTCCACATCATTTGTCACACTCATCACCGAGTCCACATCATCTGTCACACTCATCACCGAGTCCACATCCCCTATCACACACATCACTGAGTCCACATCATCTGTCACACTCATCACCGAGTCCACATCATCTGTCACGCTCATCACTGAGTCTACATCATCTGTCACACTCATCACTGAGTCCACATCTCTCACACTCATCACTGAGTCCACATCATCTCTCACACTCATCACCGAGTCCAAATCATCTGTCACACTCATCACCGTATCCACATCATCTGTCACACTCATCACCGAGTCAACATCCCCTATCACAGTGATGAGTCCACATCATCTCTCACACTCATCACTGAGTCCACATAATCTGTCACACTCATCAACGAGTCCACATCACCTGTCACACTCATCACTGAGTCCACATCATCTGTCACACTCATCACCGAGTCCACATTCCCTATCACACTCATCACCAAGTCCACATCATCTGTCACACTCATCACTGAGTCCACATCATCTGTCACACTCATCACCGAGTCCACATTGCCTATCACACTCATCACCAAGTCCACATCATCTGTCACACTCATCACTGAGTCCACATCTGAGTCCACATCATCTGTCACACTCATCACCGAGTCCACATTGCCTATCACACTCATCACCAAGTCCACATCATCTGTCACACTCATCACTGAGTCCACATCATCTGTCATGCTCATCACTGAGTCCACATCATCTGCAACACTCATCACCGAGTCCACATAATCTGTCACACTCATCACCGAGTCCACATAATCTGTCACACTCATCACCGAGTCCACATCCCCTCTCACACTCATCACTGAGTCCACATCATCTGTCACACTCATCACCGAGTCCACATCATCTGTCACGCTCATCACTGAGTCTACATCATCTGTCACACTCATCACTGAGTCCACATCTCTCACACTCATCACTGAGTCCACATCATCTCTCACACTCATCACCGAGTCCAAATCATCTGTCACACTCATCACCGTATCCACATCATCTGTCACACTCATCACCGAGTCCACATCCCCTATCACAGTGATGAGTCCACATCATCTCTCACACTCATCACTGAGTCCACATAATCTGTCACACTCATCAACGAGTCCACATCACCTGTCACACTCATCACTGAGTCCACATCATCTGTCACACTCATCACCGAGTCCACATTCCCTATCACACTCATCACCAAGTCCACATCATCTGTCACACTCATCACTGAGTCCACATCATCTGTCACACTCATCACCGAGTCCACATTGCCTATCACACTCATCACCAAGTCCACATCATCTGTCACACTCATCACTGAGTCCACATCATCTGTCATGCTCATCACTGAGTCCACATCATCTGCAACACTCATCACCGAGTCCACATAATCTGTCACACTCATCAACGAGTCCACATCATCTGTCACACTCATCACTGAGTCCACATCATCTATCAGGCTCATCACTGAGTCCACATCATCTCTCAAGTTCATCACTGAGTCCGCATCATCTCTCACACTCATCACTGAGTCCACATCATCTATCACACTCATCACTGAGTCCACATCATGTCACGCTCATCACCGAGTCCACATCCCCTATCACACTCATCACCGAGTCCACATCATGTCACGCTCATCACCGAGTCCACATCATCTGTCACACTCATCACCAAGTCCACATCATCTATCACAAGCATCACTGAGTCCACATCTCTCACACTCATCACTGAGTCCACATCATCTCTCACACTCATCACCGAGTCCACATCATCTGTCACACTCATCACCGAGTCCACATCATCTGTCACACTCATCACCGAGTCCACATCATCTGTCACACTCATCATTGAGTCCACATCATCTCTCACACTCATCACCAAGTCCACGTCATCTACCACACTCATCACTGACTCCACATCATGTCACGCTCATCACCGAGTCCACATCCCCTATCACACTCATCACTGAGTCCCCATCATCTCTCA
Source organism: Lampris incognitus (assembly GCF_029633865.1). NCBI lineage: Eukaryota > Metazoa > Chordata > Actinopteri > Lampriformes > Lampridae > Lampris > Lampris incognitus. Next base: position 65,484,706 of record NC_079212.1, on the reverse strand, counting down.
CACTCATCACCGAGTCCACATCATCTATCACACTCATCACTGAGTCCACATCATGTCACGCTCATCACCGAGTCCACATCATCTGTCACACTAATCACCGAGTCCACATCCCCTATCACACTCATCACCGAGTCCACATCATCTCTCACGCTCATCACCGAGTCCACATCATCTGTCACACTCATCACCAAGTCCACATCATCTATCACACGCATCACTGAGTCCACATCTCTCACACTCATCACTGAGTCCACATCATCTCTCACACTCATCACCGAGTCCACATCATCTGTCACACTCATCACCTAGTCCACATCATCTGTCACACTCATCACCGAGTCCACATCATCTGTCACACTCATCATTGAGTCCACATCATCTCTCACACTCATCACCAAGTCCACGTCATCTACCACACTCATCACTGACTCCACATCATGTCACGCTCATCACCGAGTCCACATCCCCTATCACACTCATCACTGAGTCCACATCATGTCACGCTCATCACCGAGTCCACATCATCTGTCACACTAATCACCGAGTCCACATCCCCTATCACACTCATCACCGAGTCCACATCATCTCTCACACTCATCACTGAGTCCACATCATCTCTCACGCTCATCACCGAGTCCACATCATCTGTCACACTCATCACCAAGTCCACATCATCTATCACACGCATCACTGAGTCCACATCATCTCTCACACTCATCACCGAGTCCACATCATCTGTCACACTCATCACCGAGTCCACATCATCTGTCACACTCATCACCGAGTCCACATCATCTGTCACACTCATCATTGAGTCCACATCATCTCTCACACTCATCACCAAGTCCACGTCATCTAGCACACTCATCACTGACTCCACATCATGTCACGCTCATCACCGAGTCCACATCCCCTATCACACTCATCACTGAGTCCACATCATCTCTCACACTCATCGCTGAGTCCACATCATCTCTCACACTCATCACCGAGTCCACATCATCTCTCACACTCATCACCGAGTCCACATCATCTGTCACACTCATCACTGAGTCCACATCTCTCACACTCATCACTGAGTCCACATCATCTCTCACACTCATCACCGAGTCCAAATCATCTGTCACACTCATCACCGTATCCACATCATCTGTCACACTCATCACCGAGTCAACATCCCCTATCACAGTGATGAGTCCACATCATCTCTCACACTCATCACTGAGTCCACATCATCTCTCACACTCATCGCTGAGTCCACATCATCTGTCACGCTCATCACCGAGTCCACATCATCTGTCACACTCATCACCGAGTCCACATCATTTGTCACACTCATCACCGAGTCCACATCATCTGTCACACTCATCACCGAGTCCACGTCCCCTATCACACACATCACTGAGTCCACATCATCTGTCACACTCATCACCGAGTCCACATCCCCTCTCACACTCATCACTGAGTCCACATCATCTGTCACACTCATCACCGAGTCCACATCATCTCTCACACCCATCACTGAGTCCACATCATCTCTCACACTCATCGCTGAGTCCGAATCATCTCTCACACTCATCACCGAGTCCACATCATCTGTCACACTCATCACCGAGTCCACATCATCTGTCACACTCATCACCGATTCCACATCATCTGTCACGCTCATCACTGAGTCCACATCATCTCTCACACTCATCACTGAGTCCACATCATCTCTCACACTCATCGCTGAGTCCACATCATCTCTCACACTATTCACCGAGTCCACATCATCTGTCACACTCATCACCGAGTCCACATTATCTGTCACACTCATCACCGAGTCCACATCATCTGTCACGCTCATCTATGAGTCCACATCATCTGTCACACTCATCACCGAGTCCACATCCCCTCTCACACTCATCACTGAGTCCACATCATCTGTCACACTCATCACCGTATCCACATCATCTGTCACACTCATCACCGAGTCCACATCCCCTATCACAGTGATGAGTCCACATCATCTCTCACACTCATCACTGAGTCCACATAATCTGTCACACTCATCAACGAGTCCACATCATCTGTCACACTCATCACTGAGTCCACATCATCTATCAGGCTCATCACTGAGTCCACATCATCTCTCAAGTTCATCACTGAGTCCGCATCATCTCTCACACTCATCACCGAGTCCACATCATCTCTCACACTCATCACCGAGTCCACATCATCTGTCACACTCATCACCGAGTCCACATCATTTGTCACACTCATCACCGAGTCCACATCATCTGTCACACTCATCACCGAGTCCACATCCCCTATCACACACATCACTGAGTCCACATCATCTGTCACACTCATCACCGAGTCCACATCATCTGTCACGCTCATCACTGAGTCTACATCATCTGTCACACTCATCACTGAGTCCACATCTCTCACACTCATCACTGAGTCCACATCATCTCTCACACTCATCACCGAGTCCAAATCATCTGTCACACTCATCACCGTATCCACATCATCTGTCACACTCATCACCGAGTCAACATCCCCTATCACAGTGATGAGTCCACATCATCTCTCACACTCATCACTGAGTCCACATAATCTGTCACACTCATCAACGAGTCCACATCACCTGTCACACTCATCACTGAGTCCACATCATCTGTCACACTCATCACCGAGTCCACATTCCCTATCACACTCATCACCAAGTCCACATCATCTGTCACACTCATCACTGAGTCCACATCATCTGTCACACTCATCACCGAGTCCACATTGCCTATCACACTCATCACCAAGTCCACATCATCTGTCACACTCATCACTGAGTCCACATCATCTGTCATGCTCATCACTGAGTCCACATCATCTGCAACACTCATCACCGAGTCCACATAATCTGTCACACTCATCAACGAGTCCACATCATCTGTCACACTCATCACTGAGTCCACATCATCTATCAGGCTCAACACTGAGTCCACATTATCTCTCAAGTTCATCACTGAGTCCGCATCATCTCTCACACTCATCACTGAGTCCACATCATCTATCACACTCATCACTGAGTCCACATCATGTCACGCTCATCACCGAGTCCACATCCCCTATCACACTCATCACCGAGTCCACATCATGTCACGCTCATCACCGAGTCCACATCATCTGTCACACTCATCACCAAGTCCACATCATCTATCACAAGCATCACTGAGTCCACATCTCTCACACTCATCACTGAGTCCACATCATCTCTCACACTCATCACCGAGTCCACATCATCTGTCACACTCATCACCGAGTCCACATCATCTGTCACACTCATCACCGAGTCCACATCATCTGTCACACTCATCATTGAGTCCACATCATCTCTCACACTCATCACCAAGTCCACGTCATCTACCACACTCATCACTGACTCCACATCATGTCACGCTCATCACCGAGTCCACATCCCCTATCACACTCATCACTGAGTCCCCATCATCTCTCACACTCATCACCGAGTCCACATCATCTATCACACTCATCACTGAGTCCACATCATGTCACGCTCATCACCGAGTCCACATCATCTGTCACACTAATCACCGAGTCCACATCCCCTATCACACTCATCACCGAGTCCACATCATCTCTCACGCTCATCACCGAGTCCACATCATCTGTCACACTCATCACCAAGTCCACATCATCTATCACACGCATCACTGAGTCCACATCTCTCACACTCATCACTGAGTCCACATCATCTCTCACACTCATCACCGAGTCCACATCATCTGTCACACTCATCACCTAGTCCACATCATCTGTCACACTCATCACCGAGTCCACATCATCTGTCACACTCATCATTGAGTCCACATCATCTCTCACACTCATCACCAAGTCCACGTCATCTACCACACTCATCACTGACTCCACATCATGTCACGCTCATCACCGAGTCCACATCCCCTATCACACTCATCACTGAGTCCACATCATGTCACGCTCATCACCGAGTCCACATCATCTGTCACACTAATCACCGAGTCCACATCCCCTATCACACTCATCACCGAGTCCACATCATCTCTCACACTCATCACTGAGTCCACATCATCTCTCACGCTCATCACCGAGTCCACATCATCTGTCACACTCATCACCAAGTCCACATCATCTATCACACGCATCACTGAGTCCACATCATCTCTCACACTCATCACAGAGTCCACATCATCTGTCACACTCATCACCGAGTCCACATCATCTGTCACACTCATCACCGAGTCCACATCATCTGTCACACTCATCATTGAGTCCACATCATCTCTCACACTCATCACCAAGTCCACGTCATCTACCACACTCATCACTGACTCCACATCATGTCACGCTCATCACCGAGTCCACATCCCCTATCACACTCATCACTGAGTCCACATCATCTCTCACACTCATCACCGAGTCCACATCATCTGTCACACTCATCACCGAGTCCACATCATCTGTCACACTCATCATTGAGTCCACATCATCTCTCACACTCATCACCAAGTCCACGTCATCTACCACACTCATCACTGACTCCACATCATGTCACGCTCATCACCGAGTCCACATCCCCTATCACACTCATCACTGAGTCCCCATCATCTCTCACACTCATCACCGAGTCCACATCATCTATCACACTCATCACTGAGTCCACATCATGTCACGCTCATCACCGAGTCCACATCATCTGTCACACTAATCACCGAGTCCACATCCCCTATCACACTCATCACCGAGTCCACATCATCTCTCACGCTCATCACCGAGTCCACATCATCTGTCACACTCATCACCAAGTCCACATCATCTATCACACGCATCACTGAGTCCACATCTCTCACACTCATCACTGAGTCCACATCATCTCTCACACTCATCACCGAGTCCACATCATCTGTCACACTCATCACCTAGTCCACATCATCTGTCACACTCATCACCGAGTCCACATCATCTGTCACACTCATCATTGAGTCCACATCATCTCTCACACTCATCACCAAGTCCACGTCATCTACCACACTCATCACTGACTCCACATCATGTCACGCTCATCACCGAGTCCACATCCCCTATCACACTCATCACTGAGTCCACATCATGTCACGCTCATCACCGAGTCCACATCATCTGTCACACTAATCACCGAGTCCACATCCCCTATCACACTCATCACCGAGTCCACATCATCTCTCACACTCATCACTGAGTCCACATCATCTCTCACGCTCATCACCGAGTCCACATCATCTGTCACACTCATCACCAAGTCCACATCATCTATCACACGCATCACTGAGTCCACATCATCTCTCACACTCATCACAGAGTCCACATCATCTGTCACACTCATCACCGAGTCCACATCATCTGTCACACTCATCACCGAGTCCACATCATCTGTCACACTCATCATTGAGTCCACATCATCTCTCACACTCATCACCAAGTCCACGTCATCTACCACACTCATCACTGACTCCACATCATGTCACGCTCATCACCGAGTCCACATCCCCTATCACACTCATCACTGAGTCCACATCATCTCTCACACTCATCGCTGAGTCCACATCATCTCTCACACTCATCACCGAGTCCACATCATCTCTCACACTCATCACCGAGTCCACATCATCTGTCACACTCATCACCGAGTCCACATCATCTGTCACGCTCATCACTGAGTCCACATCTTCTGTCACACTCATCACCGAGTCCACATCCCCTCTCACACTCATCACTGAGTCCATATCATCTGTCACACTCATCACCGAGTCCCCATCATCTGTCACGCTCATCACTGAGTCCACATCATCTGTCACACTCATCACTGAGTCCACATCATCTGTCACACTCATCACTGAGTCCACATCATCTGTCACGCTCATCACCGAGTCCACATCATCTGTCACACTCATCACCGAGTCCACATCATTTGTCACGCTCATCACCGAGTCCACATCATCTGTCACACTCATCACCGAGTCCACATCCCCTATCACACACATCACTGAGTCCACATCATCTGTCACACTCATCACCGAGTCCACATCCCCTCTCACACTCATCACTGAGTCCACATCATCTGTCACACTCATCACCGAGTCCACATCATCTGTCACGCTCATCACTGAGTCTACATCATCTGTCACACTCATCACTGAGTCCACATCTCTCACACTCATCACTGAGTCCACATCATCTCTCACACTCATCACCGAGTCCAAATCATCTGTCACACTCATCACCGTATCCACATCATCTGTCACACTCATCACCGAGTCCACATCCCCTATCACAGTGATGAGTCCACATCATCTCTCACACTCATCACTGAGTCCACATAATCTGTCACACTCATCAACGTGTCCATATCATCTGTCACACTCATCACTGAGTCCACATCATCTGTCACACTCATCACCGAGTCCACATTCCCTATCACACTCATCACCAAGTCCACATCATCTGTCACACTCATCACTGAGTCCACATCATCTGTCACACTCATCACCGAGTCCACATTGCCTATCACACTCATCACCAAGTCCACATCATCTGTCACACTCATCACTGAGTCCACATCATCTGTCATGCTCATCACTGAGTCCACATCATCTGCAACACTCATCGCCGAGTCCACATCATCTGTCACACTCATCACCGAGTCCATTTCATCTGTCACACTCATCACCGAGTCCACATCATCTGTCACAGTCATCACCGAGTCCAAATCATCTTTCACACTCATCACCGAGTCCACATCATCTGTCACAGTCATCACCGAGTCCACATCATCTGTCACACTCATCACTGAGTCCACAACATCTCTCACACTCATCACCGAGTCCACATCATCTGTCACACTCATCACTGAGTCCACATCATCTCTCACACTCATCACTGAGTCCACATCATCTGTCACACTCATCAACGAGTCCACATCATCTGTCACACTCATCACTGAGTCCACATCATCTGTCACACTCATCACCGAGTCCACATTCCCTATCACACTCATCACCAAGTCCACATCATCTGTCACACTCATCACTGAGTCCACATCATCTGTCACACTCATCACCGAGTCCACATTCCCTATCACACTCATCACCAAGTCCACATCATCTGTCACACTCATCACTGAGTCCACATCATCTGTCACACTCATCACCGAGTCCACATTCCCTATCACACTCATCACCAAGTCCACATCATCTGTCACACTCATCACTGAGTCCACATCATCTGTCATGCTCATCACTGAGTCCACATCATCTGCAACACTCATCACCGAGTCCACATCATCTGCAACACTCATCACCGAGTCCAAATCATCTGTCACACTCATCACCAAGTCCACATCATCTACCACACTCATCACTGACTCCACATCATGTCACGCTCATCACCGAGTCCACATCCCCTATCACACTCATCACTGAGTCCCCATCATCTCTCACACTCATGACTGTGTCCACATCATCTGTCACACTCATCACCGAGTCCACATCATCTGTCACACTCATCACCGAGTCCACATCATCTATCACACTCCTCACTGAGTCCACATCATGTCACGCTCATCACCGAGTCCACATTATCTGTCACACTAATCACCGAGTACACATCCCCTATCACACTCATCACCGAGTCCACATCATCTCTCACACTCATCACTGAGTCCACATCATCTGTCACACTCATCACCGAGTCCACATCATCTGTCACGCTCATCACTGAGTCCACATCTTCTGTCACACTCATCACCGAGTCCACATCCCCTCTCACACTCATCACTGAGTCCATATCATCTGTCACACTCATCACCGAGTCCCCATCATCTGTCACGCTCATCACTGAGTCCATATCATCTGTCACACTCATCACTGAGTCCACATCATCTGTCACACTCATCACTGAATCCACATCATCTGTCACGCTCATCACCGAGTCCACATCATCTGTCACACTCATCACCGAGTCCACATCATTTGTCACGCTCATCACCGAGTCCACATCATCTGTCACACTCATCACCGAGTCCACATCCCCTATCACACACATCACTGAGTCCACATCATCTGTCACACTCATCACCGAGTCCACATCCCCTCTCACACTCATCACTGAGTCCACATCATCTGTCACACTCATCACCGAGTCCACATCATCTGTCACGCTCATCACTGAGTCTACATCATCTGTCACACTCATCACTGAGTCCACATCTCTCACACTCATCACTGAGTCCACATCATCTCTCACACTCATCACCGAGTCCAAATCATCTGTCACACTCATCACCGTATCCACATCATCTGTCACACTCATCACCGAGTCCACATCCCCTATAACAGTGATGAGTCCACATCATCTCTCACACTCATCACTGAGTCCACATAATCTGTCACACTCATCAACGTGTCCACATCATCTGTCACACTCATCACTGAGTCCACATCATCTGTCACACTCATCACCGAGTCCACATTCCCTATCACACTCATCACCAAGTCCACATCATCTGTCACACTCATCACTGAGTCCACATCATCTGTCACACTCATCACCGAGTCCACATTGCCTATCACACTCATCACCAAGTCCACATCATCTGTCACACTCATCACTGAGTCCACATCATCTGTCATGCTCATCATTGAGTCCACATCATCTGCAACACTCATCACCGAGTCCACATCATCTGTCACACTCATCACCGAGTCCACATCATCTGTCACACTCATCACCGAGTCCACATCATCTGTCACAGTCATCACCGAGTCCACATCATCTGTCACACTCATCACCGAGTCCAATTCATCTGTCACAGTCATCACCGAGTCCACATCATCTGTCACACTCATCACTGAGTCCACATCATCTGTCACACTCATCACCGAGTCCACATCATCTGTCACACTCATCACTGAGTCCACATCATCTCTCACACTCATCACTGAGTCCACATCATCTTTCACACTCATCAACGAGTCCATATCATCTGTCACACTCATCACTGAGTCCACATCATCTGTCACACTCATCACCGAGTCCACATTCCCTATCACACTCATCACCAAGTCCACATCATCTGTCACACTCATCACTGAGTCCACATCATCTGTCACACTCATCACCGAGTCCACATTCCCTATCACACTCATCACCAAGTCCACATCATCTGTCACACTCATCACTGAGTCCACATCATCTGTCACACTCATCACCGAGTCCACATTCCCTATCACACTCATCACCAAGTCCACATCATCTGTCACACTCATCACTGAGTCCACATCATCTGTCATGCTCATCACTGAGTCCACATCATCTGCAACACTCATCACCGAGTCCACATCATCTGCAACACTCATCACCGAGTCCAAATCATCTGTCACACTCATCACCAAGTCCACATCATCTACCACACTCATCACTGACTCCACATCATGTCACGCTCATCACCGAGTCCACATCCCCTATCACACTCATCACTGAGTCCCCATCATCTCTCACACTCATGACTGTGTCCACATCATCTGTCACACTCATCACCGAGTCCACATCATCTGTCACACTCATCACCGAGTCCACATCATCTATCACACTCATCACTGAGTCCACATCATGTCACGCTCATCACCGAGTCCACATTATCTGTCACACTAATCACCGAGTACACATCCCCTATCACACTCATCACCGAGTCCACATCATCTCTCACACTCATCACTGAGTCCACATCATCTCTCACACTCATCGCTGAGTCCACATCATCTCTCACACTCATCACCGAGTCCACATCATCTGTCACACTCATCCCCGATTCCACATCATCTGTCACACTCATCACCGAGTCCACATCATCTGTCACGCTCATCACTGAGTCCACATCATCTGTCACACTCATCACCGAGTACACATCATCTGTCACGCTCATCACTGAGTCCACATCATCTGTCACACTCATCATTGAGTCCACATCATCTCTCACACTCATCACTGAGTCCACATCATCTGTCACGCTCATCACCGAGTCCACATCATCTGTCACACTCATCACCGAGTCCACATCATTTGTCACACTCATCACCGAGTCCACATCATCTGTCACACTCATCACCGAGTCCACATCCCCTATCACACACATCACTGAGTCCACATCATCTGTCACACTCATCACTGGGTCCACATCATCTCTCACACTCATCACTGAGTCCAAATCATCTGTCACCCTCATCACCGAGTCCACATCATCTGTCACGCTCATCACCGAGTCCACATCATTTGTCACACTCATCACCAAGTCCACATCATCTATCACACTCATCACTGAGTCCACATCTCTCACACTCATCATTGAGTCCACATCAACTATCACACTCATCACCAAGTCCACATCATCTACCACACTCATCACTGACTCCACATCATGTCACGCTCATCACCGAGTCCACATCCCCTATCACACTCATCACTGTGTCCACATCATCTGTCAAACTCATCACCGAGTCCACATCATCTGTCACACTCATCACCGAGTCCACATCATCTATCACACTCATCACTGAGTCCACATCATGTCACGCTCATCACCGAGTCCACATCATCTGTCACACTATTCACCGAGTCCACATCCCCTATCACACTCATCACCGAGTCCACATCATCTCTCACACTCATCACTGAGTCCACATCATCTCTCACACTCATCGCTGAGTCCACATCATCTCTCACACTCATCACCGAGTCCACATCATCTGTCACACTCATCACCGAGTCCACATCATCTGTCACACTCATCACTGAGTCCACATCATCTGTCACACTCATCACCGAGTCCACATCCCCTCTCACACTCATCACTGAGTCCATATCATCTGTCACACTCATCACCGAGTCCACATCATCTGTCACGCTCATCACTGAGTCCACATCATCTGTCACACTCATCACCGAATCCACATCATCTGTCACACTCATCACCGAGTCCACATCCCCTCTCACACTCATCACTGAGTCCACATCATCTGTCACACTCATCACCGAGTCCACATCATCTTCCACGCTCATCACTGAGTCCACGTCATCTGTCACACTCATCACTGAGTCCAAATCATCTCTCACACTCATCACTGAGTCCACATCATCTCTCACACTCATTACTGAGTCCAAATCATCTCTCACACTCATCACCGAGGCCACATCATCTGTCACGCTCATAACTGAGTCCACATCCCCTATCACACACATCACTGAGTCCACATCATCTCTCACACTCATCACCAAGTCCACATCATCTATCACACTCATCACTGAGTCCACATCATGTCACGCTCATCACCGAATCCACATCCCCTATCACACTCATCACTGAGTCCACATCTCTCACACTCATCACTGAGTCCACATCATCTGTCACACTCATCACTGAGTCCACATCATCTCTCACACTCATCACTGAGTCCACATCATGTCTCACACTCATGACTGAGTCCACATCATCTGTCACACTCATCACCGTATCCACATCATCTGTCACACTCATCACCGAGTCCACATCCCCTATCACACTCATCACCAAGTCCACATCATCTGTCACGCTCATCACTGAGTCCACATCATCTGTCACGCTCATCACCGAGTCCACATAATCTGTCACACTCATCACCGAGTCCACATCATCTGTCACACTCCTCACTGAGTCCACATCATCTGTCACACTCATCACCGAGTCCACATCATCTCTCACACTCATCACCGAGTCCACATCATCTGTCACAGTCATCACTTAGTCCACATCATCTATCAGGCTCATCACTGAGTCCACATCATCTCTCACACTCATAACTGAGTCCGCATCATCTCTCACACTCATCACTGAGTCCACATCATGTCACGCTCATCACCGAGTCCACATCCCCTATCACACTCATCACCGAGTCCACATAATGTCACGCTCATCACCGAGTCCACATCATCTGTCACACTCATCACCAAGTCCACATCATCTATCACACTCATCACTGAGTCCACATCTCTCACACTCATCACTGAGTCCACATCATCTCTCACACTCATCACCGAGTCCACATCATCTGTCACACCCATCACCGAGTCCACATCATCTGTCACACTCATCACCGAGTCCACATCATCTGTCAAACTCATCATTGAGTCCACATCATCTCTCACACTCATCACCAAATCCACATCATCTACCACACTCATCACTGACTCCACATCATGTCACGCTCATCACCGAGTCCACATCCCATTTCACACTCATCACTGAGTCCACATCATCTCTCACAGTCATCGCTGGGTCCACATCATCTCTCACACTCATCACCGAGTCCACATCATCTGTCACACTCATCACCGAGTCCACATCATCTGTCACACTCATCACCGAGTCCACATCATCTGTCACGCTCATCACTGAGTCCACATCTTCTGTCACACTCATCACCGAGTCCACATCCCCTCTCACACTCATCACTGAGTCCATATCATCTGTCACACTCATCACCGAGTCCCCATCATCTGTCACGCTCATCACTGAGTCCACATCATCTGTCACACTCATCACTGAGTCCACATCATCTCTCACACTCATCACTGAGTCCACATCATCTGTCACGCTCATCACCGAGTCCACATCATCTGTCACACTCATCACCGAGTCCACATCATTTGTCACACTCATCACCGAGTCCACATCATCTGTCACACTCATCACCGAGTCCACATCCCCTATCACACACATCACTGAGTCCACATCATCTGTCACACTCATCACCGAGTCCACATCCCCTCTCACACTCATCACTGAGTCCACATCATCTGTCACACTCATCACCGAGTCCACATCATCTGTCACGCTCATCACTGAGTCTACATCATCTGTCACACTCATCACTGAGTCCACATCTCTCACACACATCACTGAGTCCACATCATCTCTCACACTCATCACCGAGTCCAAATCATCTGTCACACTCATCACCGTATCCACATCATCTGTCACACTCATCACCGAGTCCACATCCCCTATCACAGTGATGAGTCCACATCATCTCTCACACTCATCACTGAGTCCACATAATCTGTCACACTCATCAACGAGTCCACATCATCTGTCACACTCATCACTGAGTCCACATCATCTGTCACACTCATCACCGAGTCCACATTCCCTATCACACTCATCACCAAGTCCACATCATCTGTCACACTCATCACTGAGTCCACATCATCTGTCACACTCATCACCGAGTCCACATTGCGTATCACACTCATCACCAAGTCCACATCATCTGTCACACTCATCACTGAGTCCACATCATCTGTCATGCTCATCACTGAGTCCACATCATCTGCAACACTCATCACCGAGTCCACATAATCTGTCACACTCATCAACGAGTCCACATCATCTATCAGGCTCATCACTGAGTCAACACCATCTCTCAAGTTCATCACTGAGTCCGCATCATCTCTCACACTCATCACTGAGTCCACATCATCTATCACACTCATCACTGAGTCCACATCATGTCACGCTCATCACCGAGTCCACATCCCCTATCACACTCATCACCGAGTCCACATCATGTCACGCTCATCACCGAGTCCACATCATCTGTCACACTCATCACCAAGTCCACATCATCTATCACACGCATCACTGAGTCCACATCTCTCACACTCATCACTGAGTCCACATCATCTCTCACACTCATCACCGAGTCCACATCATCTGTCACACTCATCACCGAGTCCACATCATCTGTCACACTCATCACCGAGTCCATATCATCTGTCACACTCATCATTGAGTCCACATCATCTCTCACACTCATCACCAAGTCCACGTCATCTACCACACTCATCACTGACTCCACATCATGTCACGCTCATCACCGAGTCCACATCCCCTATAACACTCATCACTGAGTCCCCATCATCTCTCACACTCATCACCGAGTCCACATCATCTATCACACTCATCACTGAGTCCACATCATGTCACGCTCATCACCGAGTCCACATCATCTGTCACACTAATCACCGAGTCCACATCCCCTATCACACTCATAACCGAGTCCACATCATCTCTCACACTCATCACTGAGTCCACATCATCTCTCACGCTCATCACCGAGTCCACATCATCTGTCACACTCATCACCAAGTCCACATCATCTATCACACGCATCACTGAGTCCACATCTCTCACACTCATCACTGAGTCCACATCATCTCTCACACTCATCACCGAGTCCACATCATCTATCACACTCATCACTGAGTCCACATCATGTCACGCTCATCACCGAGTCCACATCATCTGTTACACTAATCACCGAGTCCACATCCCCTATCACACTCATCACCGAGTCCACATCATCTCTCACACTCATCACTGAGTCCACATCATCTCTCACGCTCATCACCGAGTCCACATCATCTGTCACACTCATCACCAAGTCCACATCATCTATCACACGCATCACTGAGTCCACATCTCTCACACTCATCACTGAGTCCACATCATCTCTCACACTCATCACCGAGTCCACATCATCTGTCACACTCATCACCGAGTCCACATCATCTGTCACACTCATCACCGAGTCCACATCATCTGTCACACTCATCATTGAGTCCACATCATCTCTCACACTCATCACCAAGTCCACGTCATCTACCACACTCATCACTGACTCCACATCATGTCACGCTCATCACCGAGTCCACATCCCCTATCACACTCATCACTGAGTCCACATCATGTCACGCTCATCACCGAGTCCACATCATCTGTCACACTAATCACCGAGTCCACATCCCCTATCACACTCATCACCGAGTCCACATCATCTCTCACACTCATCACTGAGTCCATATCATCTCTCACGCTCATCACCGAGTCCACATCATCTGTAACACTCATCACCAAGTCCACATCATCTGTCACACGCATCACTGAGTCCACATCTCTCACACTCATCACTGAGTCCACATCATCTCTCACACTCATCACCGAGTCCACATCATTTGTCACACTCATCACCGAGTCCACATCACCTGTCAAACTCATCACCGAGTCCACATCATCTGTCACACTCATCATTGAGTCCACATCATCTCTCACACTCATCACCAAGTCCACGTCATCTACCACACTCATCACTGACTCCACATCATGTCACGCTCATCACCGAGTCCACATCCCCTATCACACTCATCACTGAGTCCACATCATCTCTCACACTCATCGCTGAGTCCACATCATCTCTCACACTCATCACCGAGTCCACATTGCCTATCACACTCATCACCAAGTCCACATCATCTGTCACACTCATCACTGAGTCCACATCATCTGTCATGCTCATCATTGAGTCCACATCATCTGCAACACTCATCACCGAGTCCACATCATCTGTCACACTCATCACCGAGTCCACATCATCTGTCACACTCATCACCGAGTCCACATCATCTGTCAGAGTCATCACCGAGTCCACATCATCTGTCACACTCATCACCGAGTCCAATTCATCTGTCACAGTCATCACCGAGTCCACATCATCTGTCACACTCATCACTGAGTCCACATCATCTGTCACACTCATCACCGAGTCCACATCATCTGTCACACTCATCACTGAGTCCACATCATCTCTCACACTCATCACTGAGTCCACATCATCTTTCACACTCATCAACGAGTCCATATCATCTGTCACACTCATCACTGAGTCCACATCATCTGTCACACTCATCACCGAGTCCACATTCCCTATCACACTCATCACCAAGTCCACATCATCTGTCACACTCATCACTGAGTCCACATCATCTGTCACACTCATCACCGAGTCCACATTCCCTATCACACTCATCACCAAGTCCACATCATCTGTCACACTCATCACTGAGTCCACATCATCTGTCACACTCATCACCGAGTCCACATTCCCTATCACACTCATCACCAAGTCCACATCATCTGTCACACTCATCACTGAGTCCACATCATCTGTCATGCTCATCACTGAGTCCACATCATCTGCAACACTCATCACCGAGTCCACATCATCTGCAACACTCATCACCGAGTCCAAATCATCTGTCACACTCATCACCAAGTCCACATCATCTACCACACTCATCACTGACTCCACATCATGTCACGCTCATCACCGAGTCCACATCCCCTATCACACTCATCACTGAGTCCCCATCATCTCTCACACTCATGACTGTGTCCACATCATCTGTCACACTCATCACCGAGTCCACATCATCTGTCACACTCATCACCGAGTCCACATCATCTGTCACACGCATCACTGAGTCCACATCTCTCACACTCATCACTGAGTCCACATCATCTCTCACACTCATCACCGAGTCCACATCATCTGTCACACTCATCACCGAGTCCACATCACCTGTCACACTCATCACCGAGTCCACATCATCTGTCACACTCATCATTGAGTCCACATCATCTCTCACACTCATCACCAAGTCCACGTCATCTACCACACTCATCACTGACTCCACATCATGTCACGCTAATCACCGAGTCCACATCCCCTATCACACTCATCACTGAGTCCACATCATCTCTCACACTCATCGCTGAGTCCACATCATCTCTCACACTCATCACCGAGTCCACATTGCCTATCACACTCATCACCAAGTCCACATCATCTGTCACACTCATCACTGAGTCCACATCATCTGTCATGCTCATCATTGAGTCCACATCATCTGCAACACTCATCACCGAGTCCACATCATCTGTCACACTCATCACCGAGTCCACATCATCTGTCACACTCATCACCGAGTCCACATCATCTGTCAGAGTCATCACCGAGTCCACATCATCTGTCACACTCATCACCGAGTCCAATTCATCTGTCACAGTCATCACCGAGTCCACATCATCTGTCACACTCATCACTGAGTCCACATCATCTGTCACACTCATCACCGAGTCCACATCATCTGTCACACTCATCACTGAGTCCACATCATCTCTCACACTCATCACTGAGTCCACATCATCTTTCACACTCATCAACGAGTCCATATCATCTGTCACACTCATCACTGAGTCCACATCATCTGTCACACTCATCACCGAGTCCACATTCCCTATCACACTCATCACCAAGTCCACATCATCTGTCACACTCATCACTGAGTCCACATCATCTGTCACACTCATCACCGAGTCCACATTCCCTATCACACTCATCACCAAGTCCACATCATCTGTCACACTCATCACTGAGTCCACATCATCTGTCACACTCATCACCGAGTCCACATTCCCTATCACACTCATCACCAAGTCCACATCATCTGTCACACTCATCACTGAGTCCACATCATCTGTCATGCTCATCACTGAGTCCACATCATCTGCAACACTCATCACCGAGTCCACATCATCTGCAACACTCATCACCGAGTCCAAATCATCTGTCACACTCATCACCAAGTCCACATCATCTACCACACTCATCACTGACTCCACATCATGTCACGCTCATCACCGAGTCCACATCCCCTATCACACTCATCACTGAGTCCCCATCATCTCTCACACTCATGACTGTGTCCACATCATCTGTCACACTCATCACCGAGTCCACATCATCTGTCACACTCATCACCGAGTCCACATCATCTATCACACTCATCACTGAGTCCACATCATGTCACGCTCATCACCGAGTCCACATTATCTGTCACACTAATCACCGAGTACACATCCCCTATCACACTCATCACCGAGTCCACATCATCTCTCACACTCATCACTGAGTCCACATCATCTCTCACACTCATCGCTGAGTCCACATCATCTCTCACACTCATCACCGAGTCCACATCATCTGTCACACTCATCCCCGATTCCACATCATCTGTCACACTCATCACCGAGTCCACATCATCTGTCACGCTCATCACTGAGTCCACATCATCTGTCACACTCATCACCGAGTACACATCATCTGTCACGCTCATCACTGAGTCCACATCATCTGTCACACTCATCACTGAGTCCACATCATCTCTCACACTCATCACTGAGTCCACATCATCTGTCACGCTCATCACCGAGTCCACATCATCTGTCACACTCATCACCGAGTCCACATCATTTGTCACACTCATCACCGAGTCCACATCATCTGTCACACTCATCACCGAGTCCACATCCCCTATCACACACATCACTGAGTCCACATCATCTGTCACACTCATCACTGGGTCCACATCATCTCTCACACTCATCACTGAGTCCAAATCATCTGTCACCCTCATCACCGAGTCCACATCATCTGTCACGCTCATCACCGAGTCCACATCATTTGTCACACTCATCACCAAGTCCACATCATCTATCACACTCATCACTGAGTCCACATCTCTCACACTCATCATTGAGTCCACATCAACTATCACACTCATCACCAAGTCCACATCATCTACCACACTCATCACTGACTCCACATCATGTCACGCTCATCACCGAGTCCACATCCCCTATCACACTCATCACTGTGTCCACATCATCTGTCAAACTCATCACCGAGTCCACATCATCTGTCACACTCATCACCGAGTCCACATCATCTATCACACTCATCACTGAGTCCACATCATGTCACGCTCATCACCGAGTCCACATCATCTGTCACACTATTCACCGAGTCCACATCCCCTATCACACTCATCACCGAGTCCACATCATCTCTCACACTCATCACTGAGTCCACATCATCTCTCACACTCATCGCTGAGTCCACATCATCTCTCACACTCATCACCGAGTCCACATCATCTGTCACACTCATCACCGAGTCCACATCATCTGTCACACTCATCACTGAGTCCACATCATCTGTCACACTCATCACCGAGTCCACATCCCCTCTCACACTCATCACTGAGTCCATATCATCTGTCACACTCATCACCGAGTCCACATCATCTGTCACGCTCATCACTGAGTCCACATCATCTGTCACACTCATCACCGAATCCACATCATCTGTCACACTCATCACCGAGTCCACATCCCCTCTCACACTCATCACTGAGTCCACATCATCTGTCACACTCATCACCGAGTCCACATCATCTTCCACGCTCATCACTGAGTCCACGTCATCTGTCACACTCATCACTGAGTCCAAATCATCTCTCACACTCATCACTGAGTCCACATCATCTCTCACACTCATTACTGAGTCCAAATCATCTCTCACACTCATCACCGAGGCCACATCATCTGTCACGCTCATAACTGAGTCCACATCATCTGTCACGCTCATCACTGAGTCCACATCATCTCTCACACTCATCACCAAGTCCACATCATCTATCACACTCATCACTGAGTCCACATCATGTCACGCTCATCACCGAATCCACATCCCCTATCACACTCATCACTGAGTCCACATCTCTCACACTCATCACTGAGTCCACATCATCTGTCACACTCATCACTGAGTCCACATCATCTCTCACACTCATCACTGAGTCCACATCATGTCTCACACTCATGACTGAGTCCACATCATCTGTCACACTCATCACCGTATCCACATCATCTGTCACACTCATCACCGAGTCCACATCCCCTATCACACTCATCACCAAGTCCACATCATCTGTCACGCTCATCACTGAGTCCACATCATCTGTCACGCTCATCACCGAGTCCACATCATCTGTCACACTCATCACCGAGTCCACATCATCTGTCACACTCATCACTGAGTCCACATCATCTGTCACACTCATCACCGAGTCCACATCATCTCTCACACTCATCACCGAGTCCACATCATCTGTCACAGTCATCACTTAGTCCACATCATCTATCAGGCTCATCACTGAGTCCACATCATCTCTCACACTCATAACTGTGTCCGCATCATCTCTCACACTCATCACTGAGTCCACATCATGTCACGCTCATCACCGAGTCCACATCCCCTATCACACTCATCACCGAGTCCACATAATGTCACGCTCATCACCGAGTCCACATCATCTGTCACACTCATCACCAAGTCCACATCATCTATCACACTCATCACTGAGTCCACATCTCTCACACTCATCACTGAGTCCACATCATCTCTCACACTCATCACCGAGTCCACATCATCTGTCACACCCATCACCGAGTCCACATCATCTGTCACACTCATCACCGAGTCCACATCATCTGTCAAACTCATCATTGAGTCCACATCATCTCTCACACTCATCACCAAATCCACATCATCTACCACACTCATCACTGACTCCACATCATGTCACGCTCATCACCGAGTCCACATCCCATTTCACACTCATCACTGAGTCCACATCATCTCTCACAGTCATCGCTGGGTCCACATCATCTCTCACACTCATCACCGAGTCCACATCATCTGTCACACTCATCACCGAGTCCACATCATCTGTCACACTCATCACCGAGTCCACATCATCTGTCACGCTCATCACTGAGTCCACATCTTCTGTCACACTCATCACCGAGTCCACATCCCCTCTCATACTCATCACTGAGTCCATATCATCTGTCACACTCATCACCGAGTCCCCATCATCTGTCACGCTCATCACTGAGTCCACATCATCTGTCACACTCATCACTGAGTCCACATCATCTCTCACACTCATCACTGAGTCCACATCATCTGTCACGCTCATCACCGAGTCCACATCATCTGTCACACTCATCACCGAGTCCACATCATTTGTCACACTCATCACCGAGTCCACATCATCTGTCACACTCATCACCGAGTCCACATCCCCTATCACACACATCACTGAGTCCACATCATCTGTCACACTCATCACCGAGTCCACATCCCCTCTCACACTCATCACTGAGTCCACATCATCTGTCACACTCATCACCGAGTCCACATCATCTGTCACGCTCATCACTGAGTCTACATCATCTGTCACACTCATCACTGAGTCCACATCTCTCACACACATCACTGAGTCCACATCATCTCTCACACTCATCACCGAGTCCAAATCATCTGTCACACTCATCACCGTATCCACATCATCTGTCACACTCATCACCGAGTCCACATCCCCTATCACAGTGATGAGTCCACATCATCTCTCACACTCATCACTGAGTCCACATAATCTGTCACACTCATCAACGAGTCCACATCATCTGTCACACTCATCACTGAGTCCACATCATCTGTCACACTCATCACCGAGTCCACATTCCCTATCACACTCATCACCAAGTCCACATCATCTGTCACACTCATCACTGAGTCCACATCATCTGTCACACTCATCACCGAGTCCACATTGCGTATCACACTCATCACCAAGTCCACATCATCTGTCACACTCATCACTGAGTCCACATCATCTGTCATGCTCATCACTGAGTCCACATCATCTGCAACACTCATCACCGAGTCCACATAATCTGTCACACTCATCAACGAGTCCACATCATCTATCAGGCTCATCACTGAGTCAACACCATCTCTCAAGTTCATCACTGAGTCCGCATCATCTCTCACACTCATCACTGAGTCCACATCATCTATCACACTCATCACTGAGTCCACATCATGTCACGCTCATCACCGAGTCCACATCCCCTATCACACTCATCACCGAGTCCACATCATGTCACGCTCATCACCGAGTCCACATCATCTGTCACACTCATCACCAAGTCCACATCATCTATCACACGCATCACTGAGTCCACATCTCTCACACTCATCACTGAGTCCACATCATCTCTCACACTCATCACCGAGTCCACATCATCTGTCACACTCATCACCGAGTCCACATCATCTGTCACACTCATCACCGAGTCCATATCATCTGTCACACTCATCATTGAGTCCACATCATCTC